>NC_092228.1:26896206-26908706 GCF_036320965.1 Panulirus ornatus
GTAACAATACATGTGTTACAGAAGGTAGTAACAATACTGTGTTACAGAAGTAGTACAATACATGTGTTACAGAAGGTAGTAACAATACATGTGTTACAGAAGTAGTAACAATACATGTGTTACAGAAGGTAGTAACAATTACATGTGTTACAGAAGGTAGTAACAATACATGTGTTACAGAAGGTAGTAACAATACATGTGTTACAGAAGGTAGTAACAATACATGTGTTACAGAAGGTAGTAACAATACATGTGTTACAGAAGGTAGTAACAATACATGTGTTACAGAAGGTAGTAACAATACATGTGTTACAGAAGGTAGTAACAATACATGTGTTACAGAAGGTAGTAACAATACATGTGTTACAGAAGGTAGTAACAATACATGTGTTACAGAAGGTAGTAACAATACATGTGTTACAGAAGGTAGTAACAATACATGTGTTACAGAAGGTAGTAACAATACATGTGTTACAGAAGGTAGTAACAATTACATGTGTTACAGAAGGTAGTAACAATACATGTGTTACAGAAGGTAGTAACAATACATGTGTTACAGAAGGTAGTAACAATACATGTGTTACAGAAGGTAGTAACAATACATGTGTTACAGAAGGTAGTAACAATACATGTGTTACAGAAGGTAGTAACA
The DNA here is from genome assembly GCF_036320965.1 of Panulirus ornatus. Lineage (NCBI taxonomy): Eukaryota > Metazoa > Arthropoda > Malacostraca > Decapoda > Palinuridae > Panulirus > Panulirus ornatus. The sequence continues at coordinate 26,896,859 of NC_092228.1, forward strand.
ATACATGTGTTACAGAAGGTAGTAACAATACATGTGTTACAGAAGGTAGTAACAATACATGTGTTACAGAAGGTAGTAACAATACATGTGTTACAGAAGGTAGTAACAATACATGTGTTACAGAAGGTAGTAACAATACATGTGTTACAGAAGGTAGTAACAATACATGTGTTACAGAAGGTAGTAACAATACATGTGTTACAGAAGGTAGTAACAATTACATGTGTTGCAGAAGGTAGTAACAATACATGTGTTACAGAAGGTAGTAACAATTACATGTGTTGCAGAAGGTAGTAACAATTACATGTGTTGCAGACGGTAGTAACAATACATGTGTTACAGAAGGTAGTAACAATACATGTGTTACAGAAGGTAGTAACAATTACATGTGTTGCAGAAGGTAGTAACAATACATGTATTACAGAAGGTAGTAACAATACATGTGTTACAGAAGGTAGTAACAATACATGTGTTACAGAAGGTAGTAACAATTACATGTGTTACAGAAGGTAGTAACAATACATGTGTTACAGAAGGTAGTAACAATACATGTGTTACAGAAGGTAGTAACAATTACATGTGTTGCAGAAGGTAGTAACAATACATGTGTTACAGAAGGTAGTAACAATTACATGTGTTGCAGAAGGTAGTAACAATACATGTGTTACAGAAGGTAGTAACAATACATGTGTTACAGAAGGTAGTAACAATACATGTGTTACAGAAGGTAGTAACAATACATGTGTTACAGAAGGTAGTAACAATACATGTGTTACAGAAGGTAGTAACAATACATGTGTTACAGAAGGTAGTAACAATACATGTGTTACAGACGGTAGTAACAATAAGGTACAGTAAAAGTGGTTCCCTGATACAAACACATGTGACAAGTTACAGGAAAAGTGAACACTGCAACATGTTAAGTGAACAATATTGTACGTTATGTGAACACCTCGATACGTTATGTGAACAATACTATATGTTATGTGAACAGTACTATATGTTAAGTGAACACTATTATATGTTAAGTAAACAATACTGTATGTTCAGTGAACAATTCTCTGTGCTAAGTGAACACTCTTGTATGTTAAGTAAACACTACTGTATTTTAAGTGAATACCATTACATGTGATGTGAACACTAATGTATGTTAAGTGAACAATACTATAGGTTAAATAGACACTACTGTATGTTAAGTGAACACTACTTCAAGTCGTATGAAAACTACTATATGTTAAGTAGACACTACTGTATGTTAAGTGAACATTGCTGTGTGATAAGCAGACACTACTGTATGTTAAGTAGACACTACTGTATGTTAAGTGAACATTGCTGTGTGATAAGTAGACACTACTGTATGTTAGGTGGACGCTACTGTATGTTAAGTGAACATTGCTGTGTGATAAGTAGACACTACTGTATGTTAAGTGAACATTGCTGTGTGATAAGTAGACACTACTGTATGTTAAGTAGACACTACTGTATGTTAAGTGAACATTGCTGTGTGATAAGTAGACACTACTGTATGTTAGGTGGACGCTACTGTATGTTAAGTGAACATTACAACAATTAAGTTAATACCTCTATATGTTAAGTGGACACTACTGTATGTTAAGTGAACATTACAACAATTAAGTTAATACCACTATATGTTAAGTAGACACTACTGTATGTTATGTGAACATTACACTAAGTTAAGTTAATACCACTATATGTTAAGTGGACACTTCTGTACGTTAAGTGGGCAATACTGTATTTCAACTGAACACTACTGCATGTTAAGTAAGCAATATTATATGTTTAAGTGAACACTATTGTATGTTAAGTGGACAGTATCGTATGTTAAGTGGACACTATTGTATAGTAAGTGGACACTGTTGTATGTTAAGTGGACACTATTGTATGTTAAGTGGACACTGTTGTATGTTAAGTAAGCAATATTATATGTTTAAGTGAACACTATTGTATGTTAAGTGGACACTATCGTATGTTAAGTGGACACTATTGTATGTTAAGTGGACACTGGTTGTATGTTAAGTGGACACTATTGTATGTTAAGTGGACACTATTGTATGTTAAGTAAGCACTATTATATGTTTAAGTGAACACTATTGTATGTTAAGTGGACACTATTGTATGTTAAGTAAGCACTATTATATGTTTAAGTGAACACTATTGTATGTTAAGTGGACACTGCTGTATGTTAACACAATACCTATATACCACCTTCCCCTGCGTGGTGGGAGGGAGGACTGACATACACATTATGTATATAGAAGGAAAATGTACATAGAGGGAACAATGTATATAGAAGGAACAATGTATATAGAAGGAACAATGTACATAGAAGGAACAATGTATATAGAAGGAACAATGTATATAGAAGGAACAATGTATATAGAAGGAAGAATGTACATAGAAGGAACAATGTACATAGAAGGAACAATGTATATAGAAGGAACAATGTATATAGAAGGAACAATGTACATAGAAGGAACAATGTACATAGAAGGAACAATGTATATAGAAGGAACAATGCACATAGAAGGAACAATGTATATAGAAGGAACAATGTATATAGAAGGAACAATGTACATAGAAGGAACAATGTATATAGAAGGAACAATGTACATAGAAGGAACAATGTATATAGAAGGAACAATGTATATAGAAGGAACAATGTACATAGAAGGAACAATGTATATAGAAGGAACAATGTACATAGAAGGAACAATGTATATAGAAGGAACAATGTATATAGAAGGAACAATGTATATAGAAGGAACAATGTACATAGAAGGAACAATGTATATAGAAGGAACAATGTATATAGAAGGAACAATATATAGAAGGAGCTATGTATATAGAAGGAACAATGTATATAAAAGGAACAATGTATATAGAAGGAACAATGTATATAGAAGGAACAATGTATATAGAAGGAGCTATGTATATAGAAGGAACAATGTATATAGAAGGAGCTATGTATATAGAACGAACAATGTATATAGAAAGAACAATGTATATAGAAGGAGCTATGTATATAGAAGGAACAATGTATATAGAAGGAACAATGTACATAGAAGGAACAATGTATATAGAAGGAACAATGTATATAGAAGGAGTTATGTATATAGAAGGAACAATGTATATAGAAGGAACAGTGTATATAGAAGGAACAATGTATATAGAAGGAGCTATGTATATAGAAGGAACAAAGTATATAGAAGGAACAATGTATATAGAAGGAGCTATGTATATAGAAGGAACAATGTATGTAGAAGGAGCTATGTATATAGAAGGAACAATATATATAGAAGGAACAATGTATATAGAAGGAGCTATGTATATAGAAGGAACAATGTATATAGGAGCTATGTATATAGAAGGAACAATGTATATAGAAGGAACAATGTATATAGAAGGAGCTATGTATATAGAAGGAACAATGTATATAGAAGGAGCTATGTATATAGAAGGAACAATGTATATAGAAGGAACAATGTATATAGAAGGAACAATGTATATAGAAGGAGCTATGTATATAGAAGGAACAATGTATATAGAAGGAGCTATGTATATAGAAGGAACAATGTATATAGAAGGAACAATGTATATAGAAGGAGCTACGTATATAGAAGGAACAATGTATATAGAAGGAGCTATGTATATAGAAGGAACAATGTATATAGAAGGAACAATGTATATAGAAGGAGCTATGTATATAGAAGGAACAATGTATATAGAAGGAACAATGTACATAGAAGGAACAATGTATATAGAAGGAACAATGTATATAGAAGGAACAATGTATATAGAAGGAGCTATGTATATAGAAGGAAAAATGTATATAGGAGCTATGTATATAGAAGGAACAATGTATATAGAAGAAACAATGTATATAGAAGGAGCTATGTATATAGAAGGAACAATGTATATAGAAGGAACAAGGTGCATAGAAGGAACAATGTATATAGAAGGAAGAATGTATATAGAAGGAGCTATGTATATAGAAGGAACAATGTATATAGAAGGAACAATGTATATAGAAGGAGCTATGTATATAGAAGGAACAATGTATATAGAGGGAGCAAGGTGCATAGAAGGAACAATGTATATAGAAGGAACAATGTATATAGAAGGAACAATGTATATAGAAGGAGCTATGTATATAGAAGGAACAATGTATATAGAAGGAACAATGTATATAGAAGGAGCTATGTATATAGAAGTAACAAAACGAAAATATGAAAAGATATTGTTGACATTTATACTGGTGGCAGCTGGGTAGACATAGCTTGATCAGCTGACCAGTTGACTGTACAGCTGGAGGGATCTGATGACCAGTTGACAGTACAGCTGGAGGGACATGATGACCAGTTGACTGTACAGCTGGAGGGACCTGATGACCAGTTGACAGTACAGCTGGAGGGACCTGATGACCAATTAACTGTACAGCTGGAGGGACCTGATGACCAGTTGACTGTACAGCTGGAGGGACCTGATGACCAGTTGACTGTACAGCTGGAGGGACCTGATGACCAGTTGACTGTACAACTGGAGGGACCTGATGACCAGTTGACAGTACAGCTGGAGGGACCTGATGACCAGTTAACTGTACAGCTGGAGGGACCTGATGACCAGTTGACAGTACAGCTGGAGGGACCTGATGACCAGTTAACTGTACAGCTGGAGGGACCTGATGACCAGTTGACTGTACAGCTGGAGGGACCTGATGACCAGTTGACTGTACAGCTGGAGGGACCTGATGACCAGTTGACTGTACAACTGGAGGGACCTGATGACCAGTTGACAGTACAGCTGGAGGGACCTGATGACCAGTTAACTGTACAGCTGGAGGGACCTGATGACCAGTTGACTGTACAGCTGGAGGGACCTGATGACCAGTTGACTGTACAGCTGAAGGGACCTGATGACCAGTTGTCTGTACAGCTGGAGGGACCTGATGACCAGTTGACTGTACAGCTGGAGGCACCTGATGACCAGTTGACTGTACAGCTGGAGGGACCTGATGACCAGTTGACTGTACAACTGGAGGGACCTGATGACCAGTTGACTGTACAGCTGGAGGGACCTGATGACCAGTTGACAGTAGAGCTGGAGGGACCTGATGACCAGTTGACTGTACAGCTGGAGGGACCTGATGACCAGTTGACTGTACAGCTGAAGGGACCTGATGACCAGTTGACAATAGAGCTGGAGGGACCTGATGACCAGTTGACTGTACAGCTGGAGGGATCTGATGACCAGTTGACAGTACAGCTGGAGGGACCTGATGACCAGTTGACTGTACAGCTGGAGGGACCTGATGACCAGTTGACTGTACAGCTGGAGGGACCTGATGACCAGTTGACTGTACAGCTGGAGGGACCTGATGACCAGTTAACTGTACAGCTGGAGGGACCTGATGACCAGTTGACTGTGTAGCTGAAGGGACCTGATGACCAGTTGACTGCAGCTGGAGGAACCTGATGACCAGTTGACTGTACAGCTGGAGGGACCTGATGACCAGCTGACTGTACAGCTGGAGGGACCTGATGACCAATTGACAGTACAGCTGGTGGGATCTGATGACCAGTTGACTGTACAGCTGGAGGGACCTGATGACCAGTTGACTGTACAGCTGGAGGGACCTGATGACCAATTGACAGTACAGCTGGAGGGACCTGATGACCAGTTGACTGTACAGCTGGAGGGACCTGATGACCAGTTGACTGTACAGCTGGAGCGACCTGATGACCAGTTGACTGTACAGCTGGAGGGACCTGATGACCAGATGACTGTACAGCTGGTGGGATCTGATGACCAGTTGACTGTACAGCTGGAGGGACCTGATGACCAGTTGACAGTACAGCTGGAGGGACCTGATGACCAGTTGACTGTATAGCTGGAGGGATCTGATGACCAGTTGACTGTACAGCTGGAGGGACCTGATGACCAGGTGACTGTACAGCTGGAGGGACCTAATGAACATTTGACTGTAGAGCTGGAGGGACCTGATGACCAGTTGACCGTACAGCTGGAGGGACCTGATGACCAGTTGACTGTGCAGCTGGAGGAACCTGATGACCAGGTGACTGTACAGCTGGAGGGACCTGATGAACAATTGACTGTACAGCTGGAGGGACCTGATGACCAGTTGACTGTACAGCTGGAGGGATCCGATGACCAGTTGACTGTACAGCTGGAGGGACCTGATGACCAGTTGACTGTACAGCTGGAGGGACCTGATGACCAGTTGACCGTACAGCTGGAGGGACCTGATGACCAGTTGACTGTGCAGCTGTAGGGACCTGATGACCAGTTGACTGTACAGCTGGAGGGACCTGATGACCAGTTGACTGTACAGCTGGAGGGACCTGATGACCAGTTGACTGTACAGCTGGAGGGACCTGATGACCAGTTGACTGTACAGCTGGAGGGACCTGATGACCAGTTGACAGTACAGCTGGAGGGACCTGATGACTAGTTGACTGTACAGCTGGAGGGACCTGATGACCAGTTGACTGTACAACTGGAGGGACCTGATGACCAGTTGACTGTACAGCTGGAGGGACCTGATGACCAGTTGACAGTACAGCTGGAGGGACCTGATGACCAGTTGACTGTACAGCTGGAGGGACCTGATGACCAGTTGACTGTACAGCTGGAGGGACCTGATGACCAGTTGACTGTACAGCTGGAGGGACCTGATGACCAGTTGACTGTACAACTGGAGGGACCTGATGACCAGTTGAATGTACAGCTGGAGGGACCTGATGACCAGTTGACTGTACAGCTGGAGCGACCTGATGACCAGTTGACTGTACAGCTGGAGGGACCTGATGACCAGTTGACTGTACAGCTGGAGGGACCTGATGACCAGTTGAATGTACAGCTGGAGGGAGCTGATGACCAGTTGACTGTACAGCTGGAGGGACCTGATGACCAGTTGACTGTACAGCTGGAGGGAGCTGATGGTGAGGAGGTGACTATGTGCAGCTGGAGGGACCTGATGGTGAGGAGGTGACTGTGTGCAGCTGGAGGTGACTGTATGAGTCTCTTGCTTGCGTCTGACCCTGGGAGTGTTGACAGTGTCAACACAGCTGGTTCAGGTGGTTAGGTCGCCCAGCAGAGAAAGTCGCACCAGCTGGGATCCTTCTGGTCCAGAGTTGTCAATGTTTCAGAAGCAGAAAAGATGATGTGTGTGTGTGTGTGTGTGTGTGTGTGTGTGTGTGCGTGTGTGTGTGTGTGTGTGTGTGTGTGTGTGTGTGTGTGTGTGTGTGTGTGTGTGTGTGTGTGTGTGTGTGTGTGTGTGTGTGTGTGTGTGTGTGTGTGTGTGTGTGTGTGTGTGTGTGTGTGTGTGTGTGTGTGTGTGTAGGGGCCACACTGGGTGTAGGAGGGTCCACACTTGCTCACACAGGACACCAGAATCCTGGGAATCCTTTTCAAACGTGATGAAAAGTTTGGATCTCAAAGGGAAATGCAAATGAGTAAACAACCCAGGAGGGAGCAGTGAACACGTGCCACCACCACGTCCACGGTCAACATCCCAGGAGGGAGCAGTGAACACGTGCCACCACCACGTCCACGGTAAACATCCCAGGAGGCAGCAGTGAACACGTGCCACCACCACGTCCACGGTCAACATCCCAGGAGGGAGCAGTGAACACGTGCCACCACCACGTCCACGGTAAACATCCCAGGAGGGAGCAGTGAACACGTGCCACCACCACGTCCACGGTCAACATCCCAGGAGGGAGCAGTGAACACGTGCCACCACCACGTCCACGGTCAACATCCCAGGAGGGCAGCAGTGAATACGTGCCACCACCACGTCCACGGTCAACATCCCAGGAGGGAGCAGTGAACACGTGCCACCACCACGTCCACGGTCAACATCCCAGGAGGGAGCAGTGAACACGTGCCACCACCACGTCCACGGGAAACATCCCAGGAGGGAGCAGTGAACACGTGCCACCACCACGTCCACGGGAAACATCCCAGGAGGGAGCAGTGAACACGTGCCACCACCACGTCCACGGTCAACATCCCAGGAGGCAGCAGTGAACACGTGCCACCACCACGTCCACGGTAAACATCCCAGGAGGGAGCAGTGAACACGGGCCACCACCACGTCCACGGTCAACATCCCAGGAGGGAGCAGTGAACACGTGCCACCACCACGTCCACGGTCAACATCCCAGGAGGCAGCAGTGAATACGTGCCACCACCACGTCCACGGGAAACATCCCAGGAGGGAGCAGTGAACACGTGCCACCACCACGTCCACGGTCAACATCCCAGGAGGCAGCAGTGAACACGTACCACCACCACGTTCACGGGAAACATCCCAGGAGGGAGCAGTGAACACGTGCCACCACCACGTCCACGGTCAACATCCCAGGAGGCGGCAGTGAACACGGGGCACCACCACGTCCACGGTCAACATCCCAGGAGGCAGCAGTGAACACGTGCCACCACCACGTCCACGATCAACATCCCAGGAGGCAGCAGTGAACACGTGCCACCACCACGTCCACGGTCAACATCCCAGGAGGCGGCAGTGAACACGGGGCACCACCACGTCCACGATCAACATCCCAGGAGGCAGCAGTGAACACGTGCCACCACCACGTCCACGGTCAACTTCCCAGGAGGCAGCAGTGAACACGTGCCACCACCACGTCCACGGTAAACATCCCAGGAGGGAGCAGTGAACACGTGGCACCACCACGTCCACGGTCAACATCCCAGGAGGCAGCAGTGAACACGTGCCACCACCACCTGCACGATAAACATCCCAGGAGGGAGCAGTGAACACGTGGCACCACCACGTCCACGGTAAACATCCCAGGAGGGAGCAGTGAACACGTGGCACCACCACCTGCACGATAAACATCCCAGGAGGGAGCAGTGAACACGTGGCACCACCACGTCCACGGTAAACTTCCCAGGAGGCAGCAGTGAACACGTGCCACCACCACGTCCACGGTCAACATCCCAGGAGGCAGCAGTGAACACGTGCCACCACCACGTCCACGGTAAACATCCCAGGAGGGAGCAGTCAACACGTGGCACCACCACGTGCACGGTAAACATCGCTGGAGGGAGTAGTGAACACGTGGCACCACCACGTGCACGGTAAACATCCCAGGAGGCAGCAGTGAACACGTGGCACCACCACGTGCACGATAAACATCCCAGGAGGCAGCAGTGAACACGTACCACCACCACGTCCACGGTCAACATCCCAGGAGGGAGGAGTGAACACGTGCCACCACCACGTCCACGGTAAACATCCCAGGAGGGAGCAGTCAACACGTGGCACCACCACGTCCACGGTAAACATCGCTGGAGGGAGTAGTGAACACGTGGCACCACCACGTGCACGGTAAACATCCCAGGAGGCAGCAGTGAACACGTGGCACCACCACGTGCACGATAAACATCCCAGGAGGCAGCAGTGAACACGTACCACCACCACGTCCACGGTCAACATCCCAGGAGGGAGGAGTGAACACGTGCCACCACCACGTCCACGGTCAACATCCCAGGAGGGAGCAGTGAACACGGGGCACCACCACGTCCACGGTAAACATCCCAAGAGGCGGCAGTGAACACGTGGCACCACCACGTCCACGGTCAACATCCCAGGAGGGAGGAGTGAACACGTGCCACCACCACGTCCACGGTCAACATCCCAGGAGGGAGCAGTGAACACGGGGCACCACCACGTGCACGATAAACATCCCAGGAGGCAGCAGTGAACACGTACCACCACCACGTCCACGGTCAACATCCCAGGAGGGAGCAGTGAACACGTGCCACCACCACGTCCACGGTAAACTTCCCAGGAGGGAGCAGTGAACACGGGGCACCACCACGTCCACGGTAAACTTCCCAGGAGGCAGCAGTGAACACGGGCCACCACCACGTCCACGGGAAACATCCCAGGAGGCAGCAGTGAACACGTGGCACCACCACGTCCACGGGAAACATCCCAGGAGGCAGCAGTGAACACGGGCCACCACCACGTCCACGGTAAACATCCCAGGAGGCAGCAGTGAACACGGGGCACCACCACGTCCACGGTCAACATCCCAGGAGGCAGCAGTGAACACGTGCCACCACCACGTCCACGGTCAACATCCCAGGAGGCAGCAGTGAACACGGGCCACCACCACGTCCACGGTAAACATCCCAGGAGGCAGCAGTGAACACGGGGCACCACCACGTCCACGGTAAACATCCCAGGAGGCAGCAGTGAACACGGGCCACCACCACGTCCACGGTAAACATCACAGGAGGGAGCAATGAACACGTGCCACCACCACGAGCACGGTAAACATCCCAGGAGGGAGCAGTGAACACGTGGCATCACCACGTGCACGGTCAACATCCCAGGAGGGAGCAGTGAACACGTGCCACCACCACGTCCATGGTAAACATCCCAGGAGGCAGCAGTGAACACGTGGCATCACCACGTGCACGGTCAACATCCCAGGAGGGAGCAGTGAACACGTGCCACCACCACGTCCACGGTAAACTTCCCAGGAGGGAGCAGTGAACACGGGCCACCACCACGTCCACGGTCAACATCCCAGGAGGGAGCAGTGAACACGTGCCACCACCACGTCCACGGTCAACATCCCAGGAGGCAGCAGTGAACACGTGCCACCACCACGTCCACGGTCAACATCCCAGGAGGCAGCAGTGAACACGTGCCACCACCACGTCCACGGTCAACATCCCAGGAGGGAGCAGTGAATACGTGCCACCACCACGTCCACGGTCAACATCCCAGGAGGGAGCAGTGAATACGTGCCACCACCACGTCCACGGTAAACATCCCAGGAGGGAGCAGTGAATACGTGCCACCACCACGTCCACGGTCAACATCCCAGGAGGCAGCAGTGAATACGTGCCACCACCACGTCCACGGTCAACATCCCAGGAGGGAGCAGTGAACACGAGCCACAACCACTTGCACGGGAAACATCCCATGAGGGAGCAGTGAACACGGGGCACCACCACGTGCACGGTAAACATCTCAGGAGGCGGCAGTGAACACGTGCCACCACCACGTGCACGGGAAGCATCCCAGGAGGCAGCAGTGAACACGTGGCACCACCACGTCACGGGAAACATCCCAGGAGGCGGCAGTGAACACGTGCCACCACCGCGTCCGCGGTAAACATCCCAGGAGGGAGCAGTGAACACGGGGCACCACCACGTCCACGGTAAACATCCCAGGAGGCGGCAGTGAACACGTGCCACAACCACGTCCACGGTAAACATCCCAGGAGGCAGCAGTGAACACGTGCCACCACCACGTCCACGGGAAACATCCCAGGAGGCAGCAGTGAACACGTGGTATCACCACCTCCACGGTAAACATCCCAGGAGGCAGCAGTGAATACGGGGCACCACCATGTCCACGGTAAACATCCCAGGAGGCAGCAGTGAACACGTACCACCACCACGTCCACGGTAAACATCCCAGGAGGCAGCAGTGAACACGTACCACCACCACGTCCACGGGAAACATCCCAGGAGGCAGCAGTGAACACGTGGCACCACCGTGTCCACGGTAAACATCCCAGGAGGCAGCAGTGAACACGGGGCACCACCACGTCCACGGTAAACATCCCAGGAGGCAGCAGTGAACACGTGCCACCACCACGTCCACGGTAAACATCCCAGGAGGCAGCAGTGAACACGTGGCATCACCACCTCCACGGTAAACATCCCAGGAGGCAGCAGTGAACACGTACCACCACCACGTCCACGGTAAACATCCCAGGAGGCAGCAGTGAACACGTGGCACCACAACGTCCACGGGAAA
>NC_092228.1:26916206-26928706 GCF_036320965.1 Panulirus ornatus
TCACTGCTTCTAACAACTTGCCTCCCACACCATATATTCTTAATACCTTCCACAGGGCATCTCTATCAACTCTATCATATGCCTTCTCCAGATCCATAAATGCTACATACAAATCCATTTGCTTTTCTAAGTATTTCTCACATACATTCTTCAAAGCAAACACCTGATCCACACATCCTCTACTACTTCTGAAACCACACTGCTCTTCCCCAATCTGATGCTCTGTACATGCCTTCACCCTCTCAATCAATTCCCTGCCATATAATTTACCAGGAATACTCAACAAACTTATACCTCTGTAATTTGAGCACTCACTCTTATCCCCTTTGCCTTTGTGTAGGAGTACGAGTAGGAAGAGAGGAAAGTGATTAGTTCTCAGTGAATGTAGGTTTGCGGCAGGGGTGCGTGATGTCTCCATGGTTGTTTAATTTGTTCATGGATGGGGTTGTTAGGGAGGTGAGTGCAAGAGTTTTGGAGAGAGGGGCAAGTATGCAGAGTGTTGTGGATGAGAGAGTTTGAGAAGTGAGTCAGTTGTTATTCGCTGATGATACTGCGCTGGTGGTTGATTCAGGTGAGAAACTGCAGAAGCTGGTGACTGAGTTTGATAAAGTGTATGAAAGAAGAAAGCTGAGAGTAAATGTGAATAAGAGCAAGGTTATTAGGTACATTACGGTTGAAAGACAGGTCAATTGGGAGGTAAGTTTGAATGGAGAAAAACTGGAGGAAGTAAAGTGCTTTAGATATCTGGTAGTGGATTTGGCAGCGGATGGAACCATGGAAGCGGAAGTGAGTCACAGGGTGGGGGAGGGGGCGAAAGTTCTGGGAGCGTTGAAGAGTGTATGGAAGGCGAGAACATTATCTCGGAAAGCAAAAATGGGTATGTTTGAAGGAATAGTGGTTCCAACAATGTTGTATGGTTGTGAGTCGTGGGCTATGGATAGAATTGTGCGGAGGAGGGTGGATGTGCTGGAAATGAGATGTTTGAGGACAATTTGTGGTGTGAGGTGGTTTGATCGAGTAAGTAATGTAAGGGTAAGAGAGATGTGTGGTAATGAAAAGTGTGGTTGAGAGAGCAGGAGAGGGTGTTTTGAAATGGTTTGGTCACATGGAGAGAATGAGTGAGGAAAGATTGACTAAGAGAATATGTGTGTCAGAGGTGGAGGGAACGAGCAGAAGTGGGAGACCAAATTGGAGTTGGAAAGATGGACTGAAACAGACTTGGAGCGATCGGGGCCTGAACATGCAGGAGGGTGAAAGGCGTGCAAGGAATTGAATGAATTGGAACGATGTGGTATACCAGGGTCGACGTGCTGTCAATGGATTGAACCAGGGCATGTGAAGCGTCTGGGGTAAACCATGGAAAGGTTTGTTGGGCCTGGATGTGGAAAGGGAGCTGTGGTTTCGGTGCATTATTACATGACAGCTAGAGACTGAGTGTGAACGAATGGGGCCTTTGTTGTCTTTTCCTAGCGCTACCTCGCACACATGCGGGTGGAGGGGGTTGTCATTTCATATGTGGCGGGGTGGCGACGGGAATGAATAAGGGCAGACAGTATGAATTATGTACATGTGTATATATGTATATGTCTGTGTGTATGTATATGTATGTATACGTTGAAATGTATAGGTATGTATATGTGCGTGTGTGGACGTGTATGTATATACATGTGTATGTTGGTGGGTTGGGCCATTCTTTCGTCTGTTTCCTTGCGCTACCTCGCTAACGCGGGAGACAGCGACAAAGCATAATAGATAGATATAAATACATAATGTGTGTGCGTGTGTGCATACAGTATATATACATAATGTGTGTGTGTGTGTGTACATACAGTATATATACATAATGTGTGTGTGTGCATATCGAGTGTTTGCTCATGCATATGTACGTCAGAACATTTTGATCAGGAGGGAAAAAATGTCTGATGTTTACATAACATGAAATGATTTTTACCAGCGTTCACATTCCCTCTAGCTAGACACACACACACACACACACACACACACACACACACACACACACACACACACACACACACACGGAAACAGAACTTCTCACATCCTGTATTATGTAGCCAGATATGATTTCCCGAACTGTACATCTATCTATATGTAGCTAAACGTGGCTCGTCAAATGTTTACCTTACAAACTTTCTGCAAGCTACCAGAGACAGAGCCAGAGACAGAGAGAGAGAGAGAGAGAGAGAGAGAGAGAGAGAGAGAGAGAGAGAGAGAGAGAGGACAAACACATACACAGATTAAAAGATTAAATGATAATTTCTTTAGCCTTAAAACTTAACTGCAAATGTCTGATGCACACATTGTGTAGTTTGCCTTAAATCTATAATCATTATCGTCATCATTATTATCATTATCATTATTCATATATATATATATATATATATATATATATATATATATATATATATATATATATATATATATTTTTTTTTTTTTTTTTTTTTCTTTGTCGCTGTCTCCCGCGTTTGCGAGGTAGCGCAAGGAAACAGACGAAAGAAATGGCCCAACCCACCCCCATACACATGCCTTGATTCAATCCACTGACAGCACGTCAACCCCGGTATACCACATCGCTCCAATTCACTCTATTCTTTGCCCTCCTTTCACCCTCCTGCATGTTCAGGCCCCGATCACACAAAATCTTTTTCACTCCATCTTTCCACCTCCAATTTGGTCTCCCTCTTCTCCTCGTTCCCTCCACCTCCGACACATATATCCTCTTGGTCAATCTTTCCTCACTCATTCTCTCCATGTGACCAAACCATTTCAAAACACCCTCTTCTGCTTTCTCAACCACGCTCTTTTTATTTCCACACATCTCTCTTACCCTTACGTTACTTACTCGATCAAACCACCTCACACCACACATTGTCCTCAAACATCTCATTTCCAGCACATCCATCCTCCTGCGCACAACTCTATCCATAGTCCACGCCTCGCAACCATACAACATTGTTGGAACCACTATTCCTTCAAACATACCCATTTTTGCTTTCCGAGATAATGTTCTCGACTTCCACACATTCTTCAAGGCTCCCAGAATTTTCGCCCCCTCCCCCACCCTATGATCCACTTCCGCTTCCATGGTTCCATCCGCTGCCAGATCCACTCCCAGATATCTAAAACACTTCACTTCCTCCAGTTTTTCTCCATTCAAACTCACCTCCCAATCGAATTGACCCTCAACCCTACTGTACCTAATAACCTTGCTCTTATTCACATTTACTCTTAAATTTCTTCTTTCACACACTTTACCAAACTCAGTCACCAGCTTCTGCAGTTTCTCACATGAATCAGCCACCAGCGCTGTATCATCAGCGAACAACAACTGACTCACTTCCCAAGCTCTCTCATCCCCAACAGACTTCATACTTGCCCCTCTTTCCAAAACTCTTGCATTCACCTCCCTAACAACCCCATCCATAAACAAATTAAACAACCATGGAGACATCACACACCCCTGCCGCAAACCTACATTCACTGAGAACCAATCACTTTCCTCTCTTCCTACACGTACACATGCCTTACATCCTCGATAAAAACTTTTCACTGCTTCTAACAACTTGCCTCCCACACCATATATTCTTAATACCTTCCACAGAGCATCTCTATCAACTTTATCATATGCCTTCTCCAGATCCATAAATGGAGGGATGTCTGATCATTATCTTGTGGAGGCTAAGGTGAAGATTTGTATGGGTTTTCAGAAAAGAAGAGTGAATGTTGGGGTGAAGAGGGTGGTGAGAGTAAGTGAGCTTGGGAAGGAGACTTGTGTGAGGAAGTACCAGGAGAGACTGAGTACAGAATGGAAAAAGGTGAGAACAATGGAAGTAAGGGGAGTGGGGGAGGAATGGGATGTATTTAGGGAATCAGTGATGGATTGCGCAAAAGATGCTTGTGGCATGAGAAGAGTGGGAGGTGGGTTGATTAGAAAGGGTAGTGAGTGGTGGGATGAAGAAGTAAGAGTATTAGTGAAAGAGAAGAGAGAGGCATTTGGACGATTTTTGCAGGGAAATAATGCAAATGACTGGGAGATGTATAAAAGAAAGAGACAGGAGGTCAAGAGAAAGGTGCAAGAGGTGAAAAAAAGGGCAAATGAGAGTTGGGGTGAGAGAGTATCATTAAATTTTAGGGAGAATAAAAAGATGTTCTGGAAGGAGGTAAATAAAGTGCGTAAGACAAGGGAGCAAATGGGAACTTCAGTGAAGGGCGCAAATGGGGAGGTGATAACAAGTAGTGGTGATGTGAGAAGGAGATGGAGTGAGTATTTTGAAGGTTTGTTGAATGTGTTTGATGATAGAGTGGCAGATATAGGGTGTTTTGGTCGAGGTGGTGTGCAAAGTGCGAGGGTTAGGGAAAATGAGTTGGTAAACAGAGAAGAGGTAGTAAAAGCTTTGCGGAAGATGAAAGCCGGCAAGGCAGCAGGTTTGGATGGTATTGCAGTGGAATTTATTAAAAAAGGGGGTGACTGTATTGTTGACTGGTTGGTAAGGTTATTTAATGTATGTATGACTCATGGTGAGGTGCCTGAGGATTGGCGGAATGCGTGCATAGTGCCATTGTACAAAGGCAAAGGGGATAAGAGTGAGTGCTCAAATTACAGAGGTATAAGTTTGTTGAGTATTCCTGGCAAATTATATGGGAGGGTATTGATTGAGAGGGTGAAGGCATGTACAGAGCATCAGATTGGGGAAGAGCAGTGTGGTTTCAGAAGTGGTAGAGGATGTGTGGATCAGGTGTTTGCTTTGAAGAATGTATGTGAGAAATACTTATATATATATATATATATATATATATATATATATATATATATATATATATATATATATATATATATATATATATATATTCCATTGTTTACTCCAGGCGCTTCACATGCCCTGGTTCAATCCATTAACAGCACGTCGACCCCGGTATACCTCATCGTTCCAATTCACTCTATCCACGCCTTTCACCCTCCTGCATGTTCAGGCCCCAATCACTCAAAATCTTTTTCATTCCATCTTTCCAACTCCAATTTGGTCTCCCACTTCTCTTTGTTCCCTCCACCTCTGACACATATATCTTCTTGGTCAATCTTTCCTCACTCATTCTCTCCATGAGACCAAACCATTTCAAAACACCCTCTTCTGCTCTCTCAACCACACTCTTTCTATTACCACACATATCTCTTACCCCTTACATTACTTACTCGATCAAACCACCTCACACCACATATTGTCCTCAAATATCTCATTTCCAGCACATCCACCCTCCTGCGCACAACTCTATCTGAAGCCCACGCCTCTCAACCATATAACATTGCTAGGACCACTATTCCTTCAAACATACCCATTTTTGCTTTCCGAGATAATGTTCTCAACTTCCAAACATTCTTCAAGGCTCCCAGAACTTTCGCCCCCTCCCCCACCCTATGATTCACTTCCGCTTCCATGGTTCCATCCGCTGCCAAATCCACTCCCAGATATCTAAAACACTTCACTTCCTTCAGTTTTTCTCCATTCAAACTTACCTCCCGGTTGACTTGTCCCTCAACCCTACTGTACCTAATAACCTTGCTCTTATTCACATTTACTCTCAGCTTTCTTCTTTCACACACTTTACCAAACTCAGTTACCAGTTTCTGCAGTTTCTCAAACGAATCAGCCACCAGCTCTGTATCATCAGCGAACAACAACTGACTCACTTCCCAAGCTCTCTCATCCACAACAGACTGCATACTTGCCCCTCTCTCCAAACCCTTGCACTCACCTCCCTAACAACCCCATCCATAAACAAATTAAACAACCATGGAGACATCACGCACCCCTGCCGCAAACCGACATTCACTGAGAACCAGTCACTTTCCTCTCTTCCTACACGTACACATGCCTTACATCCTCGATAAAAACTTTTCACTGCTTCTAACAACTTGCCACCCACACCATATATTCTTAATACCTTCCACAGAGCATCTTTATCAACTCTATCATATGCCTTCTCCAGATCCATAAATGCTACATACAAATCCATTTGCTTTTCTAAGTATTTCTCACATACATTCTTCAAAGCAAACACCTGATCCACACATCCTCTACCACTTCTGAAACCACACTACTCTTCCCCAATCTGATGCTCTGTACAGTGACACTATGCAAGCATTCCACCAATCCTCAGGCACTTCACCATGAACCATACATACATTGAATATCCTCACCAACCAGTCAACAATACAGTCACTCCCTTTTTTAATAAATTCCACTGCAATACAATCCACTCCCGCTTCCTTGCCTGATTTCATATTCCGCAAGGCTTTCACTACCTCTTTTCTCTTCACCTGCTTAATCTCAATGACTTACTCACTTCTCATACTACCTCGACCCAAACATCCTACATCTGTCACTCTATCATCAAACACATTCAACATTCCTTCAAAATACTCTTTCCATCTCCTCGGCACTTCATCATTACCTGTCAGCAATTCCCCATTTACCTCCTTCACTGATGGCTCCATCTATTTTCTCTTTCACAATATTCATATATTTTCAAATCATCTTTACATTCTACCTGAAGTTTACTGAATCTCGCTCACCCGATCTCTCATTTTCTCCCTATTTTCAACACCGTCACATTCCTATTGCTTTCCATCCGTTTTCTATTGTACTTCTTCCAAATCATTTGCACGCATTCGCTGTCAGCATCACCCATATATCTCTCCTTTATGTTTGACTAACAGCTGTACTTCTTCATCCCACCACTCACTACCCTTTCCAATCTGCCCCACTTCCCACGCTTCTCATGCCACATCCATCTTTGGCACAAGCCATCACTGCTTCCATGAATACCTCCCATTCCTCACCCATTCCCGTGGCTGCGTTTTCTCCCACCCTCTGCCACTCATTGCCTCCTGGTTTATCCTCACACAAGTCTCTTGCAATTGCATTGTTGAATACAAATGATGAAGGTTGCAAGTGGCGCAGCAAAGAGAGAAAGAGAAAGAGAGAGTTTATCTTGCATCACATTAGTAGTTTGACTCACAATGTATCGTCCCGCAGGTCCAGCAGACACACACACACATCTCTGCTTCACTAAGTTGCATGTTGTAGTGAAGATAATGACCCAAGTTGCCATACAAATCAACCAACATTTCCTCCACTCATGGAAATGAGCCATGTTCCCTCAACCCTGGCCAGGCAGGCAGGACACAGGGCCCGGCTGGGGCGACAATTTGCCTCATATCTTACGTGGGAGGGAGGGAGGGAAGGAGGGAGGGAAGGAGGGAGGTAAGGAGGGAAGGAGGGAGGGAGGGAGGGAGGGAGGGAGGGAGGGGCAGCTACACTTCCGGGGTGAATTGGTGGGATGTGTGGGAGGGGTGATGTGTGGTGGCCTGCTACCGAGGGAAGGAAGGAAGGAAGGAAGAAGGAAGGAAGGAAGGAAGGAAGGAAAGATGGAAGGAAGAAGGAAGAAAGGAAGGAAGGAAGGGGAGACACTTCTGTCTGTCCCAAGTGATGTTACCATCTTCTACCCAACATCTACCACCCATATCACCCACTTCCCTCTTCCACCCACACCACCCACTTCCCTCTACCACCCACACCCACTCACTTCCCTCTACCACCCATACCACCCATTTCCCTCTTCCACCCACACCACCCACTTCCCTCTACCACCCACACCCACTCACTTCCCTCTACCACCCACACCACCCACTTCCCTCTACCACCCACACCACCCATTTCCCGCTACCACCCACACCACCCACTTCCCTCTACCACCCACACCACCCACTTCCCGCTACCACCCACACCACTCACTTCCCTCTACCACCCACACCACCCACTTCCCTCTTCCACCCACACCACCCACTTCCCTCTACCACCCACACCACCCACTTCCCTCTAACACCCACACCACCCACTTCCCGCTACCACCCACACCACTCACTTCCCTTAACCACCCACACCACCCACTTCCCTCTTCCACCCACGCCACCCACTTCCCTCTACCACCCACACCACTCTCTTCCCTCTACCACCCACACCACCCACTTCCCGCTACCACCCACTCCACCCACTTCCCTCTACCACCCACACCACTCACTTCCCTCTACCACCCACACCACTCACTTCCCTCTACCACCCACACCACCCACTTCCCTCTACCACCCACACCACTCACTTCCCTCTACCACCCACACCACCCACTTCCCTCTTCCACCCACACCACTCACTTCCCTGTACCACCCGCATTACCCACTTCCCTCTACCACCCACACCACCCACTTCCCTCTACCACCCACACCACCCACTTCCCTCTACCACCCACACCACCCACTTCCCTCTACCACCCACACCACCCACTTCCCTCTACCACCCACACCACCCACTTCCCTCTACCACCCACACCACTCACTTCCCTCTACCACCCACACAACCCACTTCCCTCTTCCACCCACACCACCCACTTCCCTCTTCCACCCACACCCACTCACTTCCCTGTACCACCCGCACTACCCACTTCCCTGTACCACACGCACTACCCACTTCCCTCTACCACCCACACCACCCACTTCCCTCTTCCACCCACACCACCCACTTCCCTCTACCACCCACACCCACTCACTTCCCTGTACCATCCGTACTACCCACTTCCCTCTACCACCCACACCACTCACTTCCCTCTACCACCCACACCACCCACTTCCCTCTACCACCCACACCACTCACTTCCCTCTACCACCCACGCCACCCACTTCCTTCTAACACCCACACCACCCACTTCCCTCTACCATCCACACCACCCACTTCCCTCTACCATCCACACCACACACTTCCCTCTACCACCCACTCCACCCACTTCCCTCTTCCATATACACCACACACTTCCCTTAACCACCCACACCCACCCACTTCCTTCTACCACCCACACGCACCCACTTCCCTCTACCACCCACACCACCCACTTCCCTCTACCACCCACACCACTCACTTCCCTCTACCACCCAAACCACCCACTTCCCGCTACCACCCACACCACTCACTTCCTTCTACCACCCACACCACCTACTTCCCTCTTCCATATACACCACCCACTTCCCTCTACCACCCACACCACCCACTTCCCTCTTCCATGTACACCACCCACTTCCCTTAACCACCCACGCCACCCACACCACCCATTTCCCTCTACCACCCACACCACACACTTCCCTCTACCACCCACACCACCCACTTCCCTCTACCACCCACTCCACCCACTTCCCTCTTCCATATACACCACACACTTCCCTTAACCACCAACACCCACCCACTTCCTTCTACCACCCACACCCACCCACATCCCTCTACCACCCACACCACCCACTTCCCGCTACCACCCACACCACTCACTTCCTTCTACCACCCACACCACCCACTTCCCTCTACCACCCACACCACTCACTTCCCTCTACCACCCACTTCATGTTGCCTACATCAATATGACATTGTTGATGTTTGTGTCATCATCATGCAATGTGGACAGTGTCCACTTCATGTTGCCTACATCAATATGACATTGTTGATGTTTGTGTCATCATCATGCAATGTGGACAGTGACCACTTCATGTTGCCTACATCAATATGACATTGTTGATGTTTGTGTCATCATCATGCAATGTGGACAGTGTCCACTTCATGTTGCCTACATCAATATGACATTGTTGATGTTTGTGTCATCATGCAATGTGGACAGTGTCCACTTCATGTTGCCTACATCAATATGACATTGTTGATGTTTGTGTCATCATGCAATGTGGACAGTGTCCACTTCATGTTGCCTACATCAATATGACATTGTTGATGTTTGTGTCATCATCATGCAATGTGGACAGTGACCACTTCATGTTGCCTACATCAATATGACATTGTTGATGTTTGTGTCATCATGCAATGTGGACAGTGTCCACTTCATGTTGCCTACATCAATATGACATTGTTGATGTTTGTGTCATCATGCAATGTGGACAGTGTCCACTTCATGTTGCCTACATCAATATGACATTGTTGATGTTTGTGTCATCATCATGCAATGTGGACAGTGTCCACTTCATGTTGCCTACATCAATATGACATTGTTGATGTTTGTGTCATCATCATGCAATGTGGACAGTGTCCACTTCATGTTGCCTACATCAATATGACATTGTTGATGTTTGTGTCATCATCATGCAATGTGGACAGTGACCACTTCATGTTGCCTACATCAATATGACATTGTTGATGTTTGTGTCATTTTGCAATGTGGACAGTGACCACTTCATGTTGCCTACATCAATATGGCATTGTTGATGTTTATGTCATCATGCAATGTGGACAGTGTCCACTTCATGTTGCCTACATCAATATGACATTGTTGATGTTTGTGTCATCATGCAATGTGGACAGTGTCCACTTCATGTTGCCTACATCAATATGACATTGTTGATGTTTGTGTCATCATGCAATGTGGACAGTGTCCACTTCATGTTGCCTACATCAATATGACATTGTTGATGTTTGTGTCATCATCATGCAATGTGGACAGTGACCACTTCATGTTGCCTACATCAATATGACATTGTTGATGTTTGTGTCATCATGCAATGTGGACAGTGTCCACTTCATGTTGCCTACATCAATATGACATTGTTGATGTTTGTGTCATCATCATGCAATGTGGACAGTGACCACTTCATGTTGCCTACATCAATATGGCATTGTTGATGTTTGTGTCATCATCATGCAATGTGGACAGTGACCACTTCATGTTGCCTACATCAATATGTCATTGTTTATGTTTGTGTCATCATCATGCAATGTGGACAGTGACCACTTCATGTTGCCTACATCAATATGGCATTGTTGATGTTTGTGTCATCATCATGCAATGTGGACAGTGACCACTTCATGTTGCCTACATCAATATGTCATTGTTTATGTTTGTGTCATCATCATGCAATGTGGACAGTGACCACTTCATGTTGCCTACATCAATATGACATTGTTGATGTTTGTGTCATCATCATGCAATGTGGACAGTGACCACTTCATGTTGCCTACATCAATATGGCATTGTTGATGTTTGTGTCATCATCATGCAATGTGGACAGTGTCCACTTCATGTTGCCTACATCAATATGACATTGTTGATGTTTGTGTCATCATCATGCAATGTGGACAGTGTCCACTTCATGTTGCCTACATCAATATGACATTGTTGATGTTTGTGTCATCATCATGCAATGTGGACAGTGTCCACTTCATGTTGCCTACATCAATATGACATTGTTGATGTTTGTGTCATCATCATGCAATGTGGACAGTGTCCACTTCATGTTGCCTACATCAATATGACATTGTTGATGTTTGTGTCATCATCATGCAATGTGGACAGTGTCCACTTCATGTTGCCTACATCAATATGACATTGTTGATGTTTGTGTCATCATCATGCAATGTGGACAGTGTCCACTTCATGTTGCCTACATCAATATGACATTGTTGATGTTTGTGTCATCATCATGCAATGTGGACAGTGTCCACTTCATGTTGCCTACATCAATATGACATTGTTGATGTTTGTGTCATCATCATGCAATGTGGACAGTGACCACTTCATGTTGCCTACATCAATATGTCATTGTTGATGTTTGTGTCATCATCATGCAATGTGGACAGTGTCCACTTCATGTTGCCTACATCAATATGACATTGTTGATGTTTGTGTCATCATCATGCAATGTGGACAGTGTCCACTTCATGTTGCCTACATCAATATGACATTGTTGATGTTTGTGTCATCATCATGCAATGTGGACAGTGTCCACTTCATGTTGCCTACATCAATATGACATTGTTGATGTTTGTGTCATCATCATGCAATGTGGACAGTGACCACTTCATGTTGCCTACATCAATATGTCATTGTTTATGTTTGTGTCATCATCATGCAATGTGGACAGTGACCACTTCATGTTGCCTACATCAATATGACATTGTTGATGTTTGTGTCATCATCATGCAATGTGGACAGTGACCACTTCATGTTGCCTACATCAATATGACATTGTTGATGTTTGTGTCATCATGCAATGTGGACAGTGACCACTTCATGTGGCCTACATCAATATGTCATTGTTGATGTTTGTGTCATCATGCAATGTGGACAGTGACCACTTCATGTGGCCTACATCAATATGACATTGTTGATGTTTGTGTCATCATGCAATGTGGACAGTGACCACTTCATGTGGCCTACATCAATATGTCATTGTTGATGTTTGTGCCACTGGGGTCATGTAGGCGTGTAAGGCATGACCTGCGTCGTCTTCTACATCCAGGTTGTGTATCAGCCTCTGGCCTCCCACATTAGATACCATCTTATCTTTCATAATGATGCTATCAAGGCTAATAGGAAGGTAATGACCAGACAATTAGTGGTTGACGAGGCAATTAGTGGTTTTCCACACTGTCTATGGTAGTTAC
>NC_092228.1:26933706-26972677 GCF_036320965.1 Panulirus ornatus
TTCACGCTGGATCTGGCGTTACTCTCCTTCACGCTGAATCTAGTGTTACTCTTCTTCACGCTGGATCTGGCGTTACTCTCCTTCACGCTGAATCTAGTGTTACTCTTCTTCACGCTGGATCGCACATCCTAAACGCTCTCAGTGATCCCATCCCGTAAGTGACGTCAATACCTTCCGTTGCAATGATTGGTTCCCGTCCGAGATGACGTCATAGTACTTCATTGTGATTGGTTCCTGCTTGGTGTAACCCATCTTTGCTTACGTCACACTGCCTTACTACGGTCTTGGTCATTGATCGGCACCAGAGCCACGGCTGACACCAGGCTGACGGCACCAAGCCTCGGTGACACCAGGCTGACGGCACCAAGCCTTGGCTGACACCAGGCTGACGGCACCAAGCCTCGGCTGACACCAGATGACGGCACCAAGCCTCGGCTGACACTAGGCTGACGGCACCAAGCCTCGGCTGACACCAGGCTGACGGCACCAGGGCCACGGCTGACACCAGGCCGACGGCACAAGGGCCACGGCTGACGACAGGCTGACGGCACCAGGGCCACGGCTGACATCAGGCTGACGGTACCAGGGCCACGGCTGACATCAGGCTGACGGCACCAAACCTCGGCTGACACCAGGCTGACGACACCAGGGCTACGGCAGACATCAGGCTGACGACACCAAGCCTCGGTTGACATCAGGCTGACGGCACCAGGGCCACGGCTGACACCAGACTGACGGCACCATGGCCACGGCTGACACCAGGCTGACGGCACCAAGCCTCGGTTGACGTCAGGCTGACGGCACCAGGGCCACGGCTGACACCAGGCTGACGGTACCAAGCCTCGGCTGACATCAGGTGACGGCACCAGGGCCACGGCTGACACCAGGCTGACTGCACCAAACTGACGGCACAAGACTGACACCAACGCGAAATCAGGTCCATACTAGACAGATATCAAGTCGACGGGCTGAGATCATGTGACTGCAAGCTGACACCAAGCTGGCACAAAGTTGACACCAAGCTGACACCAGTCCTACGATACTAGGCTGACACCATAAAGCTTACACCATCAGATGTGAAACAGTCTGATATCCTTCTGACACCAGGCTGACGCTGCTTGGCTTCAACTGGGCTATCACCAGCTGACACAAGGCTGACGCCAGGCTAAAATCACCAAGTTTACACCAGGCTGTTACTAGGCTGACACCAGGCTGACACTACTAGGTTTACACCGTGTGACACCAAGCTGACGCCGTGCTGACACCAGGCTGACAGGTTCATGACAAGTTCAATCAGCCTAACGACGTAGTTTTACACGTGTTGACGTCACACCTCTTTGCTTCCGTTCCTATGGTTGGTGGACGATGGTAGTGACGTCACACCACTAATTTAGCTTTCCTATGGTTGGTGGACGATGGTAGTGACGTCACACCACTAATTTAGCTTTCCTATGGTTGGTGGACGATGGTAGTGACGTCACACCACTAACCTAGCTTTCCTATGGTTGGTGGACGATGGTAGTGACGTCACACCACTAATTTAGCTTTCCTATGGTTGGTGGACGATGGTAGTGACGTCACACCACTAACCTAGCTTTCCTATGGTTGGTGGACGATGGTAGCGACGACAAAGAATCGTGACAGCTTCCTGTTGGTTGGTAGACAGTGGTAGTGACGTCACAGCATTGTATGAGCTTCCTTGTGGTTTGTGAACAGTGATAGTGACGTCACAGCACCGTTCTTCTGGTTGGAAGATACTGGAACTGACGTCGTAGTAATGTCCCTATGATTTTTGAATAATTGTATTGACGTCATAGCACCGTCCTTATGATTGGTATAGACTGGAGGTGACGTCACAGCACCTTCCCAGATGTTGGTGGATACTCGCAGTGACATCACGGCCCTGTGTCTGTGGTTGGTGGACACTGGAGTGATATTCAGGCACCGTATCCATAGTTGGTGGACTCTGGTAATGACGTCACGGCGCCATCCCTGTGATTGGTGGAAATTAGTGACGACGGCACAGCTTCGTAACTGAGGTTAGTGGGCACTGCTAGTGACGTCACAGCATCATTCTCTATGATTGGTGGACTCAGATAATGATGGCGCAGCATCCCGCCGGTGGTTGGTGGACACCAGTAGTGACGTCAAGGCTGGGCAAAAGAAGTGGAGGTAACGAGAGGCAGATAAACATTGGAGCGGCCGCCTCTTGTGTTGCCTTAACACTGTGTTGACTCAACCAGGCCGGCACAGGAGTGGGGCTTAGTCTCTCTCTCTCTCTCTCTCTCTCTCTCTCTCTCTCTCTCTCTCTCTCTCTCTCTCTCTCTCTCTCTCTCTCTCCTGATAACGACAACTTTGTTGGTAAAATATATCATTTTTGCGTCGCTTTGCTGCCGGCCAACTTACCTGATGAACCCCAGCCACCTTTACACCACTTACTAATGATCGACCAGGGTAAGGTAGTGAGGGGCCACGTGGGGGTTGTGAGGGGCTAAGGTGAAGTTGTGAGGGGCCAAGGTGAGGTTGTAAGGGGCCAGGATAAAGTTGTGAGGGGCCAGGGTAAGGTTGTGAGGGGCCAGGGTAAGGTTGTGAGGGGCCAGGGTAAGGTTGTAAGGGGCCAGGGGAAGGTTGTGAGGGGCCAGGGGAAGGTTGTGAGGGGCCAGGGGAAGGTTGTGAGGGTGAGGGTAAGGTTGTAAGGGGCCAGGGTAAGGTTGTGAGGGGCCAGGGTAAGGTTGTAAGGGGTCAGGGTAAAGTTGTGAGGGGCCAGGGTAAGGTTATGAGGGGCCAGGGTAAGGTTGTGAGGGGCCAGGGTAAGGTTGTGAGGGGCCAGGGTAAGGTTGTAAGGGGCCAGGGTAAAGTTGTGAGGGGCCAGGGTAAGGTTGTGAGGGGCCAGGGTAAGGTTGTGAGGGGCTAGGGTGAGGTTGTAAGGGGCCAGGGTAAGGTTGTAAGGGGCCAGGGTAAGGATGTGAGGGCCCAAGATAAGGTTGTAAGGGGCCAGGGTAAGGTTGTAAGGGGCCAGGGCAAGGTTGTAAGGTGAAAGGGTAAGGTTGTAAGGGGCCAGGGTAAGGTTGTAAGGGGCCAGGGTAAGGTTGTAAGGTGCCAGGGTAAGGTTGTAAGGGGCCAGGGTAAGGTTGTAAGGTGCCAGGGTAAGGTTGTGAGGGGCCAGGGTAAGGTTGTAAGGGGCCAGGGTAAGGTTGTGAGGGGCCAAGGTAAGGTTGTGAGGGGCTAGGGTAAGGTTGTAAGGGGCCAGGGTAAGGTTGTGAGGGGCCAGGGTAAGGTTGTGAGGGGCTAGGGTGAGGTTGTAAGGGGCAAGGGTAAGGTTGTAAGGGGCCAGGGCAAGGTTGTAAGGGGCCAGGGTAAGGTTGTGAGGGGCCAGGGTGAGGTTGTGAGGGGCCAGGGTAAGGTTGTAAGGGGACAGGGTGAGGTTCTGAGGGGCCAGGGTGAGGTTGTGAGGGGCCAGGGTAAGGTTGTGAGGGGCCAGGGTGAGGTTGTGAGGGGCCAGGGTAACGTTGTAAGGGGCCAGGGTAAGGTTGTGAGGGGCCAGGGTGAGGTTGTGAGGGGCCAGGGTAAGGTTGTGAGGGGCCAGGGTGATGTTGTAAGGGGCCAGGTTGAGGTTGTAAGGGGCCATGGTGAGGTTGTAAGGGGCCAGGGTAAGGTTGTAAGGGGCCAGGGTAAGGTTGTGAGGGGCCAGGATAAGGTTGTAAGGGGCCAGGGTAAGGTTGTGAGGGGCTGGGGTGAGGTTGTGAGGGTCCAGGGTAAGGTTGTGTGGGGCCAGGGTGAGGTTGTGAGGGGCCAGGGTAAGGTTGTAAGGGTCAGGGGAAGGTTGTAAGGGGCCAGGGTGAGGTTGTAAGGGGCAAGGGTAAGGTTGTGAGGGGCCAGGGTGAGGTTGTGAGGGGCCAGGGTAAGGTTGTAAGGGGCCAGGGTAAGGTTGTAAGGGGCCAGGGTAAGGTTGTGAGGGGCCAGGGTGAGGTTGTGAGGGGCCAGGGTAAGGTTGTGAGGGGCCAGGGTGAGGTTGTGAGGGGCCAGGGTAACGTTGTAAGGGGCCAGGGTAATGTTGTGAGGGGCCAGGGTGAGGTTGTGAGGGGCCAGGGTAAGGTTGTGAGGGGCCAGGGTGAGGTTGTAAGGGGCCAGGTTGAGGTTGTAAGGGGCCAGGGTGAGGTTGTAAGGGGCCAAGGTAAGGTTGTGAGGGGCCACGGTAAGGTTGTAAGGGGCCAGGGTAAGGTTGTGAGGGGCCAGGATAAGGTTGTAAGGGGCCAGGGTAAGGTTGTGAGTGGCCAGGGTGAGGTTGTAAGGGGCCAGGGTGAGGTTGTGAGGGGCCAGGGTGAGGTTGTAAGGGGCCAGGGTGAGGTTGAGGGGCCAGGGTAAGGTTGTGAGGGGCCAGAGTGAGGTTGTAAGGGGCCAGGGTGAGGTTGTAAGGGGCCAGGGTAAGGTTGTGAGGGGCCAGGGTGAGGTTGTGTAAGGGGCCAGGTTAAGGTTGTGAGGGGCGAGGGTGAGGTTGTAAGGGGCCAGGGTAAGGTTGTGAGGGGCCACGGTAAGGTTGTAAAGGGCCAGGGTAAGGTTGTGAGGGGCCAGGGTAAGGTTGTGAGGGGCCACGGTAAGGTTGTGAGGGGCCAGGGTGAGGTTGTAAGGGGCCAGGTTAAGGTTGTGAGGGGCCAGGGTGAGGTTGTAAGGGGCCAGGTTAAGGTTGTGAGGGGCCAGGGTGAGGTTGTAAGGGGCCAGGGTAAGGTTGTAAGGGGCCAGGGTAAGGTTGTAAGGGGCCAGGATAAGGTTGTGAGGGGCCACGGTAAGGTTGTGAGGTGCCAGGGTAAGGTTGTGAGGGGCCAGGGTAAGGTTGTAAGGGGCCAGGGCAAGGTTATAAGGGCCCAGGGTGAGGTTGTGAGGGGCAAGGGTAAGGTTGTAAGGGGCCAGGGTGAGGTTGTGAGGGGCAAGGGTAAGGTTGTGAGGGGCCAGGGTAAAGTTGTAAGGGGCCAGGGTGAGGTTGTGAGGGTGAGGGTAAGGTTGTAAGGGGCCAGGGTAAGGTTGTTAGGGGCCAGGGTAAGGTTGTGAGGGTGAGGGTGAGGTTGTAAGGGGCCAGGGTGATGTTGTGAGGGGCCAGGGTAAGGTTGTAAGGGGCCAGGGTAAGGTTGTGAGGGGCTAGGGTGAGGTTCTGAGGGGCCAGGGTAAGGTTGTAAGGGGCCAGGGTAAGGTTGTGAGGGGCCAGGGTGAGGTTGTGAGGGGCCAGGGTAACGTTGTAAGGGGCCAGGGTGAGGTTGTAAGGGGCCAGGGTGAGGTTGTAAGGGGCCAAGGTTAGGTTGTGAGGGGCCAGGGTGAGGTTGTAAGGGGCCAGTGTGATGTTGTGAGGGGGCAGGGTAAGGTTGTTAGAGGCCAGGGTGAGGTTGTAAGGGGCCAGGGTACGGTTGTGAGGGTGAGGGTAAGGTTGTAAGGGGCCAGGGTTAAGGTTGTAAGGGGCCACGGGTAAGGTTGTAAGGGGCCAGGGTGAGGTTGGTAAGGGGCCAGTGTAAGGTCTTTTGTGAGGTGTGAGGGTAAGGTTGTAAGGGGCCAGGGTAAGATTGTAAGGGGCCAGGGTAAGGTTGTGAGGGGCCAGGGTGAGGTTGTGAGGGGCCAGGGTAAGGTTGTAAGGGGCCAGGGTAAGGTTGTGAGGGTGAGGGTAAGGTTGTAAGGGGCCAGGGTAAGGTTGTAAGGGGCCAGGGTAAAGTTGTAAGGGGCCAGGGTGAGGTTGTAAGGGGCCAGGGTGAGGTTGTGAGGGGGCAGGGTAAGGTTGTTAGAGGCCAGGGTGAGGTTGTAAGGGGCCAGGGTACGGTTGTGAGGGTGAGGGTAAGGTTGTAAGGGGCCAGGGTAAGGTTGTAAGGGGCCAGGGTAAGGTTGTAAGGGGCCAGGGTGAGGTTGTAAGGGGCCAGTGTAAGGTTGTGAGGGTGAGGGTAAGGTTGTAAGGGGCCAGGGTAAGATTGTAAGGGGCCAGGGTAAGGTTGTGAGGGGCCAGGGTGAGGTTGTGAGGGGCCAGGGTAAGGTTGTAAGGGGCCAGGGTAAAGGTTGTAAGGGGCGAGGGTGAGGTTGTAAGGGGCCAGGGTGAGGTTGTGAGGGTGAGGGTAAGGTTGTAAGGGGCCAGGGTAAGGTTGTGAGGGGCCAGGGTAAGGTTGTAAGGGGCCAGGGTAAGGTTGTAAGGGGCCAGGGTAAGGTTGTAAGGGGCCAGGGTGAGGTTGTAAGGGGCCAGTGTAAGGTTGTGAGGGTGAGGGTAAGGTTGTGAGGGGCCAGGATAAGGTTGTAAGGGGCCAGGGTAAGGTTGTGAGGGGCCAGGGTGAGGTTGTGAGGGGCCAGGGTGAGGTTATGAGGGGCCAGGATAAGGTTGTAAGGGGCCAGGGTAAGGTTGTGAGGGGCCAGGGTAAGGTTGTAAGGGGCCAGGGTAAGGTTGTGAGGGGCCAGGGTGAGGTTGTGAGGTGCCAGGGTAAGGTTGTAAGGGACCAGGGTGAGGTTGTGAGGGGCCAGTGTGAGGTTCTGAGGGGCCAGGGTAAGGTTGTTAGGGGCCAGGGTGAGATTGAGAGGGGCCAGGGTAAGGTTGTGAGGGGCCAGCGTGAGGTTGTAAGGGGCCAGTGTGAGGTTGTGAGGGGCCAGGGTAAGGTTGTGAGGGGCCAGGGTGAGGTTGTGAGGGGCCAGGGTGAGGTTGTAAGGGGCCAGGGTGAGGTTTTGAGGGGCCAGGGTGAGGTTGTGAGAGACCAGGGTGAGGTTGTAAGGGGCCAGGGTGAGGCTGTGAGGGGCCAGGGTGAGGTTGTAAGGGGCCAGGGTAAGGTTGTGAGGGGCCAGGGTGAGGTTATGAGGGGCCAGAGTGAGGTTGTAAGTGGCCAGGGTGAGGTTGTGAGGGGCCAGGTTATTTTGTAATGGGCCAGGATGAGGTTGTAAGGGGCCAGGGTGAGGTTGTGAGGGGCCAGGGTATGGTTGTAATGGGCCAAGGTAAGATTGTGAGGGGCCAGGGTGAGGTTGTAAGGGGCCAGGGTGAGGTTGTGAGGGGCCAGGGTAAGGTTGTGAGGGGCCAGGGTGAGGTTGTGATGGGCCAGGGTAAGGTTGTGAGGGACCAGGGTAAGGTTGTAAGGGGCCAGGGTAAGGTTGTAAGGGGCCAGGGTGAGGTTGTGAGGGGCCAGGTGAGGTTGTGAGGGGCCAGGGTGAGGTTGTAAGGGGCCAGGGTGAGGTTTTGAGGGGCCAGGGTGAGGTTGTAAGGGGCCAGGGTGAGGTTGTGAGGGGCCAGGGTAAGGTTGTGAGGGGCCAGGGTGAGGTTGTGAGGGGCCAGGGTGAGGTTGTAAGGGGCCAAGGTTAGGTTGTAAGGGGCCAGGGTGAGGTTGTGAGGGGTCAGGGTAAGGTTGTGAGGGGCCAGGGTAAGGTTGTGAGGTGCCAGGGTAAGGTTGTAAGGGACCAGGGTGAGGTTGTGAGGGGCCAGTGTGAGGTTCTGAGGGGCCAGGGTAAGGTTGTTAGGGGCCAGGGTGAGATTGAGAGGGGCCAGGGTAAGGTTGTGAGGGGCCAGCGTGAGGTTGTAAGGGGCCAGTGTGAGGTTGTGAGGGGCCAGGGTAAGGTTGTGAGGGGCCAGGGTGAGGTTGTGAGGGGCCAGGGTGAGGTTGTAAGGGGCCAGGGTGAGGTTTTGAGGGGCCAGGGTGAGGTTGTGAGAGACCAGGGTGAGGTTTTAAGGGGCCTGGGTGAGGTTGTGAGGGGCCAGGGTGAGGTTGTAAGGGGCCAGGGTAAGGTTGTGAGGGGCCAGGGTGAGGTTATGAGGGGCCAGGGTGAGGTTGTAAGGGGCCAGGGTGAGGTTGTGAGGGGCCAGGTTATTTTGTAATGGGCCAGGATGAGGTTGTAAGGGGCCAGGGTGAGGTTGTGAGGGGCCAGGGTATGGTTGTAAGGGGCCAAGGTAAGATTGTGAGGGGCCAGGGTGAGGTTGTAAGGGGCCAGGGTGAGGTTGTGAGGGGCCAGGGTAAGGTTGTGAGGGGCCAGGGTGAGGTTGTGATGGGCCAGGGTAAGGTTGTGAGGGACCAGGGTGAGGTTGTGAGGGGCCAGGGTAAGGTTGTAAGGGGCCAGGGTAAGGTTGTAAGGGGCCAGGGTGAGGTTGTGAGGGGCCAGGTGAGGTTGTGAGGGGCCAGGGTGAGGTTGTAAGGGGCCAGGGTGAGGTTTTGAGGGGCCAGGGTGAGGTTGTAAGGGGCCAGGGTGAGGTTGTGAGGGGCCAGGGTAAGGTTGTGAGGGGCCAGGGTGAGGTTGTGAGGGGCCAGGGTGAGGTTGTAAGGGGCCAAGGTTAGGTTGTAAGGGGCCAGGGTGAGGTTGTGAGGGGTCAGGGTAAGGTTGTGAGGGGCCAGGGTAAGGTTGTGAGGGGCCAGGGTGAGGTTGCGAGGGGCCAGGGTGAGGTTGTGAGGGCCCAGGGTGAGGTTGTGAGGGGCCAGGGTGAGGTTGTGAGGGGACAGGGTGAGGTTTTGAGGGGCCAGGGTAAGGTTGTGAGGGGCCAGGGTGAGGTTCTGAGGGCCCAGGGTGAGGTTGTGAGGGGCCAGGGTAAGGTTGTGAGGGGCCAGGGTAATTTTTTGAGGGGCCAGGGTTGTACCAAGCTTCTTGTCTTGTGAAGTCATCATCAGCCGGGACGGTGTAACCTGTGGTCCAGGATGGTTAACCCCACCACACAACCCCAGCCTCACTCAACCCCAGCACCACACAACCCCAGCACCACTCACTCCCAGCACCACACACCCCAGCCTCACTCAACCCCAGCACCACACAACACCAGCCCCACTCAACCGTAGCACCTCACAACCCCAGCCTCACTCACCCCAGCACCACACAACCCCAGACTCACTCAACCCCAGCACCACACAACCCCAGACCCACGCAACCCCAGCACCATACAACCCCAGCCTCACTCACCCCAGCACCACACAACCCCAGCACCACTCAACCCCAGCACCACACATCCCCAGCCCCGCTCAACCCCAGCACCACTCAACCCCAGCTCCACTCAACCCCAGCACTACACAACCCCAGCCCCACTCACCCCTAGCACCACACAACCCTAGCCTCACTCAACCTCAGTACCACACAACCCCAGCCGCACTCAACCCCAGCACAACACAACCCCAGCCCCACTCAACCCCAACACCACACAACCCCAGCCTCACTCACTCCCAGCACCACACAACCCCAGCCCCACTCAACCCCAGCACCACACAACCCCAGCCTCACTCAACCCCAGCACCACACAACCCCAGCCCCACTCAACCCCAGCACCACACAACCCCAGCACCACTCACTCCCAGCACCACACAACCCCAGCACCACACAACCCCAGCCGCACTCAACCCCAGCACCACACAACCACAGCCTCACTCAACCCCAGCACCACACAACCCCAGCCCCACTCAACCCCAGCACCACACAACCCCAGCACCACTCACCCCAGCACCACACAACCCCAGCATCACTCAACCCCAGCACCACACAACCCCAGCACCACTGAACCCCAGCACCACACAACCCCAGCCTCACTCAACCCCAGCACCTCACAACCCCAGCCGCACTCAACCCCAGCACCACACAACCCCAGCACCACTCAACCCCAGCACAACACATCCCCAGCCTCACTCAACCCCAGCACCACACAATCCAGTCTCACTCACCCCCAGCACCACACAACCCCAGCCCCACTCAACCCCAGCACCACACAACCCCAGACCCACTCAACCTCAGCACCACACAACCCCAGCCCCACTCAACCCCAGCACCATACAACCCCAGACCCACTCAACCCCAGCACCACACAACCCCAGCACCGCACAACCCCAGCCGCACTCAACCCAAGCACCACAACCCCAGACCCACTCAACCCCAGCACCCCATAACCCCAGACCCACTCAACCCCAGCACCACACAACCCAGCCCACACCCAGCTCACTCAACCCCAGACCCACTCAACCCCAGCACCACACAATCCCAGCACCACACAACCCCAGCCTCACTCAACCCCAGACCCACACAACCCCAGACCCACTCAACCCCAGCACCACACAACCCCGGACCCACTCAACCCCAGCACCACACAACCCCAGACCCACTCAACCCCAGCACCACACAACCCCAGCACAACTCAACCCCAGCACAACACAACCCCAGACCCACTCAACCCCAGCACCACACAAACCCAGCCTCACTCAACCCCAGCACCACACAACCCCAGACCCACTCAACCCCAGCATCACAACCCCAGACCAACTCAACCCCAGCACCACACAACCCCAGCCTCACTCAACCCCAGCACCACACAACCCCAGCATCACTCAACCCCAGCACCACACAACCCCAGCACCACTGAACCCCAGCACCACACAACCCCAGCCTCACTCAACCCCAGCACCTCACATCCCCAGCCGCACTCAACCCCAGCACCACACAACCCCAGCACCACTCAACCGCAGCACAACACATCCCCAGCTTCACTCAACCCCAGCACCACACAACCCTAGACCCACTCAACCCCAGCACCACATAACCCCAGCCTCACTCAACCCCAGCACCACACAACCCCAGCCTCACTCACTCCCAGCACCACACAACCCCAGCCACACTCAACCCCAGCAACACTCAACCCCAGCACCACTCAACCCCAGCACCACACAACCCCAGCCTCACTCAACCCCGGCACCACACAACCCCAGCACCACTCACTCCCAGCACCACACAACCCCAGCCTCACTCAACCCCAGCACCACACAACCCCAGCCTCACTCACTCCCAACACCACACAACCCCAGCCTCACTCAACCCCAGCACCTCAAAACCCCAGCCTCACTCAACCCCAGCACCACTGAACCCCAGCACCACTCACTCCCAGCATCACACAACCCCAGCCTCACTCAACCCCAGCACCACACAACCCCAGCACCACTCACTCCCAGCATCACACAACCCCAGCCTCACTCAACCCCAGCACCAGCACCTCAAAACCCCAGCCTCACTCAACCCCAGCACCACTGAACCCCAGCACTCACTCACTCCCCAGCATCACAGCAACCCCAGCCTCACTCAACCCCAGCACCACACAACCCCAGCACCACTCACTCCCAGCATCACACAACCCCAGCCTCACTCAACCCCAGCACCACACAACCCCAGCACCACTCACTCCCAGCATCTTACAACCCCAGCCTCGCTCAACCCCAGCACTACACAATCCCAGCCTCACTCAACCCCAGCACCACACAACCCCAGCAACACACAACCCCAGCCCCACACAGCCCCACCTCCACTCACTCCCAGCACCACACAACCCCAGCCGCAGTCAACCCCAGCACGATACAACCCCAGCCTCACTCAACCCCAGCACAACACAACCCTAGCCTCACTCAACCCCAGCACCACACAACCCCAGCCTCACTCAACCCCAGCACCACACAACCCCAGCCTCACTCAACCCCAGCACCACACAACCCCAGCCTCACTCAACCCCAGCACCACACAACCCCAGCCTTACTCAACCCCAGCACCACACAACCGCAGCCTCACTCAACCCCAGCACCACACAACCCCAGCCTCACTCACCCCCAGCACCACACAACCCCAGCCTCACTCAACCCCAGCACCACACAACCCCAGCCTCACTCAACCCCAGCACCACACAACCGCAGCCTCACTCAACCCCAGCACCACACAACCCCAGCCTCACTCAACCCCAGCACCACACAACCCGAGCCCTACTCACTCCTAGCTGCTGCTCCAGTGGCGTCACTGCTGCTGCTCCAGGGGCGTCACCGTTGCTGCTCCAGGGGCGTCACTGCTGCTGCTCCAGGGGCGTCACTACTGCTGCTCCAGGGGCGTCACTACTGCTGCTCCAGGGGCGTCACTACTGCTGCTCCAGGGGCGTCACTACTGCTGCTCCAGGGGCGTCACCGCTGCTGCTCCAGGGACGTCACTGCTGCTGCTCCAGGGACGTCACTACTGCTGCTCCAGGGGCGTCACTACTGCTGCTCCAGGGGCGTCACCGCTGCTGCTCCAGGGGCGTCACTACTGCTGCTCCAGGGGCGTCACCGCTGCTGCTTCAGGGGCGTCACTACTGCTGCTCCAGGGACGTCACTGCTGCTGCTCCAAGGGCGTCACTGCTGCTGCTCCAGGGGCGTCACCGCTGCTGCTCCAGGGGCGTCACTACTGCTGCTCCAGGGGCGTCACTACTGCTGCTCCAGGGGCGTCACCGCTGCTGCTCCAGGGGCGTCACTACTGCTGCTCCAGGGGCGTCACTACTGCTGCTCCAGGGGCGTCACCGTTGCTGCTCCAGGGGCGTCACTACTGCTGCTCCAGGGGCGTCACTACTGCTGCTCCAGGGGCGTCACCGCTGCTGCTCCAGGGACGTCACTGCTGCTGCTCCAGGGACGTCACTGCTGCTGCTCCAGGGACGTCACTGCTGCTGCTCCAAGGGCGTCACCGCTGCTGCTCCAGGGCGTCACCGCTGCTGCTCCAGGGGCGTCACTACTGCTGCTCCAGGGGCGTCACCGCTGCTGCTCCAGGGGCGTCACCGTTGCTGCTCCAGGGGCGTCACTACTGCTGCTCCAGGGGCGTCACTGCTGCTGCTCCAGGGACGTCACTGCTGCTGCTCCAGGGAAGTCACTGCTGCTGCTCCAAGGGCGTCACCGCTGCTGCTCCAGGGGCGTCACTACTGCTGCTTCAGGGGCGTCACTACTGCTGCTCCAGGGACGTCACTGCTGCTGCTCCAAGGGCGTCACCGCTGCTGCTCCAGGGGCGTCACTACTGCTGCTCCAGGGGCGTCACTACTGCTGCTCCAGGGGCGTCACCGCTGCTGCTCCAGGGGCGTCACTACTGCTGCTCCAGGGGCGTCACTACTGCTGCTCCAGGGGCGTCACCGCTGCTGCTCCAGGGCCGTCTCTGCAGACCCCCACACAGTGTCCGTGGTCCCTGCAGACCCCCGCACCGTGTCTGTGGTCCCTGCAGACCCCCGCACTGTGTCTGTGGTCCCTGCAGACCCCCGCACTGTGTCTGTGGTCCCTGCAGACCCCCGCACTGTGTCTGTGGTCCCTGCAGACCCCCGCACCGTGTCTGTGGTCCCTGCAGACCCCCGCACTGTGTCTGTGGTCCCTGCAGACCCCCGCACTGTGTCTGTGGTCCCTGCAGACCCCCGCACTGTGTCTGTGGTCCCTGCAGACCCCCGCACTGTGTCTGTGGTCCCTGCAGACCCCCGCACTGTGTCTGTGGTCCCTGCAGACCCCCGCACTGTGTCTGTGGTCCCTGCAGACCCCCGCACTGTGTCTGTGGTCCCTGCAGACCCCCGCACCGTGTCTGTGGTCCCTGCAGACCCCCGCACTGTGTCTGTGGTCCCTGCAGACCCCCGCACAGTGTCTGTGGTCCCTGCAGACCCCCACACCGTGTCTGTGGTCCCTGCTGACCCCCGCACTGTGTCTGTGGTCCCTGCAGACCCCCGCACCGTGTCTGTGGTCCCTGCAGACCCCCGCACTGTGTCTGTGGTCCCTGCAGACCCCCGCACTGTGTCTGTGGTCCCTGCAGACCCCCGCACCGTGTCTGTGGTCCCTGCAGACCCCCGCACTGTGTCTGTGGTCCCTGCAGACCCCCGCACCGTGTCTGTGGTCCCTGCAGACCCCCGCACTGTGTCTGTGGTCCCTGCAGACCCCCGCACCGTGTCTGTGGTCCCTGCAGACCCCCGCACTGTGTCTGTGGTCCCTGCAGACCCCCGCACTGTGTCTGTGGTCCCTGCAGACCCCCGCACTGTGTCTGTGGTCCCTGCAGACCCCCGCACCGTGTCTGTGGTCTCTGCTACAGCCACAGTTAGCCCGGCAAAGAGCCAATGGTCTGTTTCTGTGCATTTTGTTTGTTCGTGTGTGGGTAAAGACCACAGCAGAACACTTACAGGATTTTCCAACCTCATGTTTCAGGTCAAGTTGTGAGCCAGAAGAAACCATCGCGCCTCACTCTGCTTAAGCCAGTCCAATGAAAAGAAATCAGGCCTGGTGGGAGGTTGTGGTTGTGTGGTTATGGTTGTGGTTGTGTGGTTGTGGTTGTGGTTGTGTGGTTGTGTGGTTTGGTTGTGGTTGTGTGGTTGTGGTTGTGGTTGTGTGGTTGTGGTTGTGTGGTTGTGGTTGTGTGGTTGTGGTTGTGGTTGTGTGGTTGTGGTTGTGTGATTGTGGTTGTGGTTGTGTGGTTGTGGTTGTGTGGTTGTGGTTGTGGTTGTGTGGTTGTGGTTGTGGTTGTGGTTGTGTGGTTGTGGTTGTGGTTGTGTGGTTGTGTGGTTGCGGTTGTGTGGTTGTGTGGTTGTGGTTGTGTGGTTGTGGTTGTAGTTGTGTGGTTGTGGTTGTGTAGTTGTGGTTGTGTGGTTGTGGTTGTGTAGTTGTGGTTGTGGTTGTGTGGTTGTGGTTGTGTAGTTGTGGTTGTG
The DNA here is from genome assembly GCF_036320965.1 of Panulirus ornatus. Classification (NCBI taxonomy): domain Eukaryota; kingdom Metazoa; phylum Arthropoda; class Malacostraca; order Decapoda; family Palinuridae; genus Panulirus; species Panulirus ornatus. Next base: position 26,948,111 of record NC_092228.1, read on the forward strand.
TGGTTGTGGTTGTGTGGTTGTGGTTGTGTAGTTGTGGTTGTGTGGTTGTGGTTGTGGTTGTGTGGTTGTGTTTGTGGTTTTGTGGTTGTGTGGTTGTGGTTGTGTGGTTGTGGTTGTGGTTGTGTGGTTGTGGTTGTGTAGTTGTGGTTGTGTGGTTGTGGTTGTGTAGTTGTGGTTGTGGTTGTGTAGTTGTGGTTGTGTGGTTGTGGTTGTGTAGTTGTGGTTGTGTGGTTGTGTGGTTGTGGTTGTGTGGATGTGGTTGTGGTTGTGTGGTTGTGGTTGTGGTTGTGTGGTTGTAGTTGTGGTTGTGTGGTTGTGTGGTTGAGGTTGTGTGGTTGTGTGGTTGTGGTTGTGGTTGTGTGGTTGTGGTTGTGTAGTTGTGGTTGTGGTTGTGTAGTTGTGGTTGTGTAGTTGTGTAGTTGTGGTTGTGGTTGTGTGGTTGTGGTTGTGGTTGTATGGTTGTGGTTGTGTAGTTGTGGTTGTGTAGTTGTGTAGTTGTGGTTGTGTGGTTGTGGTTGTGTGGTTGTGGTTGTGGTTGTGTGGTTGTAGTTGTGGTTGTGTGGTTGTGGTTGTGTGGTTGTGGTTGTGGTTGTGTGGTTGTGGTTGTGGTTGTGTGGTTGTAGTTGTGGTTGTGTGGTTGTGTGGTTGTGGTTGTGGTTGTGTGATTGTGGTTGTGTGGTTGTGGTTGTGGTTGTGTGGTTGTGGTTGTGTAGTTGTGGTTGTGGTTGTGTAGTTGTGGTTGTGTAGTTGTGTAGTTGTGGTTGTGGTTGTGTGGTTGTGGTTGTGGTTGTGTGGTTGTGGTTGTGTAGTTGTGGTTGCGGTTGTGTAGTTGTGGTTGTGTAGTTGTGTAGTTGTGGTTGTGGTTGTGGTTGTATGGTTGTGGTTGTGTAGTTGTGGTTGTGGTTGTGTGGTTGTGGTTGTGGTTGTGTGGTTGTGGTTGTGTAGTTGTGGTTGCGGTTGTGTAGTTGTGGTTGTGTAGTTGTGTAGTTGTGGTTGTGGTTGTGGTTGTGGTTGTATGGTTGTGGTTGTGTAGTTGTGGTTGTGTAGTTGTGTAGTTGTGGGCCAGGCAAGACGACACCAGAGACGTTGGTGTGTTGGTCCACGAACACTAACTTCTCTCTCTTCCCTCCTGGTGTACCAAGACCCCCCCCCCCCACGTGCCCCCCCTTGTTACCAGGGGGGGTAGGGGGGGCCCGTGTCACAGGTCTGTGCGGCAGACATTGACCTGACCCCCTCATGACCTGATCACCCGACCCGCCCCCCTCATGACCTGATCCCCCGACCCGCCCCCTCATGACCTGCTCACCCGACCCCCCCCTCATGACCTGCTCACCCGACCCGCCCCACTCATGACTTGGTCACCCGACCCGCCCTCCTCATGACCTGGTCCACCCGACCCCCCCCCCCCTCATGACCTGGTCACCCGACCCGCCCCCTCATGACCTAGTCACCCGACCCCCCCCTCATGACGCTGGTCACCCCCTCCGCCCGCCCCCCTCATGACCTGGTCACCCGACCCGCCCCCCTCATGACCTTGTCACCCGACCCGCCCCCCTCATGACCTTGTCACCCGACCTGCCCCCTCATGACCTGGTCACCCGACCCCCCCCTAATGACTCGTCCACCCGACCCCCCCCCTCATGACCTGGTCACCCGACCCCCCCCTCATGACCTGGTCACCCGACCCGCCCTCCGTCACGACCCCCTAACCTGGTCACCCGACCCCCCCCTCATGACCTGGTCACCGACCCGCCCCTTCATGTCCTGGTCACACCGACCCCCCCTCATGACCTGGTCACCCGACCGCCCCCTCATGACCTGGTCACCCGACCCCCCCCTCATGACCTGGTCACCCGACCCGCCCCCTCATGACCTGGTAACCCCGACCCCCCCTCATGACCTGGTCACATGACCGCGCCCCCTCATGACTTGGTCCACCCCGACCACGCCCCCCTCAAGACCTGGTCACCCGACCCGCCCCCTCATGACCTGGTCACCCGACCCGCCCCTCATGACTGGTCACCCGACCGCCCCCTCATGATCTGGTCACCCGACCCGCCCCCCTCATGACCTGGTCACCCGGACCCGCCCCTCATGACCTGGTCACCCCGACCCCCCCCTCATGACCTGGTCACCCGACCCGACCCCCCTCATGACCTGCTCACCCGACCCGCCCCCCTCATGACTTGGTCACCGACCGCCCCCTCATGACCTGCCACGCCTGACCCGCGCCCCCTAATTGACCTGGTCACCCAACCCGCCCCCTCATGACCTGGTCACCCGACCCGCCCCCTCATGACCTGGTCACCCGACCCGCCACCTCATGACCTGGTCACCCGACCCGCCCCCTCATGACCTGGTCACCCGACCCGCCCCCCTCATGACATGGTCACCCGACCCGCCCCCTAATGACCTGGTCACCCGACCCGCCCCCTCATGAACTGGTCACCCGACCCCCCCCTCATGACCTGGTCAGCCGACCCGCCCCCTCATGACCTGGTCACCCGACGCGCCCCCTCAAGACCTGGTCACCCGACCCGCCCCCCTCATGACCTTGTCACCCGACCCGCCCCCTATTGACCTGGTCACCCGACCCGCCCCCTCATGACCTGGTCACCCGACCCGCCCCCTCATGACCTGGTCACCCGACCCCCCCTCATGACCTGGTCACCCGACCCGCCCCCCTCATGACCTGGTCACCCGACCCCCCCTCATGACCTGGTCACCCGACCCGCCCCCCTCATGACCTGGTCACCCGACCCCCCCTCATGACCTGGTCACCCGACCGCCCCCCTCATGACCTGGTCACCGACCCGCCCCCTCAGACCTGGTCACCCGACCCCCCCCTCATGACCTGGTCACCCGACCCCCCCCTCATGACCTGGTCACCGACCCCCCTCATGACCTGGTCACCCGACCCGCCCCCCTCATGACCTGGTCACCCGACCCGCCCCCTCATGACCTGGTCACCCGACCCCCCCTCAACTGGTCACCCGACCCCCCCCTCATGACCTGGTCCCGACCCGCCCCCTCATGACCTGGTCACCCGACCCGCCCCTCATGACCTGGTCACCCGACCCCCCCCTCTGACCTTGTCACCCCCCCTCAACTGTCACCCGACCCCCCCTCATGACTGTCACCCGACCCCCCCTCATGACCTGGTCACCCGACCCCCCCTCATGACCTGGTCACCCGACCCGCCCCTCATGACCTGGTCCCCCCCGACCTCACCGCCCCCCTCATGACCTGGTCACCGACCCCCCCTCATGACCGGTACCCGCCCTCACCTTCACCCGACCCGCCCCCTCATGACCTGGTCACCCGACCCCCCCCATGACCTGGTCACCCGACCCGCCCCTCATGACCTGTCACCCGACCCCCCCTCATGACCTGGTCCCCCGACCGCCCCCTCATGACCTGGTCACCCGACCCCCCCTCATGACCTGGTCACCCGACCCCCCCTCATGACCTGTCACCCGACCCCCCCCTCATGACCTGTCACCCGACCCGCCCCTATGACCTGTCACCCGACCCGCCCCCTCATGACCTGGTCACCCGACCCCCCTCATGACCTGGTCACCCGCCCGCCCCCTCATGACCTGGTCACCCGACCCCCCCACCTGCCCCGCGTCCCCCGAGTACCGCCCCCTCATGACCTGTCACCCGACGCCCCTCATGACCTGGTCACCCGACCCCCCTCATGACCTGGTCACCCGACCCCCCTCATGACCTGGTCACCCGACCCCCCTCATGACCTGGTCACCCGACCCCCCCTCATGACCTGGTCACCCGACCCGCCCCCCTCATGACCTGGTCACCCGACCCGCCCCCTCATGACCTGGTCACCCGACCCGCCCCCTCATGACCTGTCCACCCGACCCGCCCCCTCATGACCTGGTCACCCGACCCGCCCCCTCATGACCTGGTCACCCGACCCCCCCCTCATGACTGGTCACCCGACCCGCCCCCTCATGACCTTGTCACCCGACCCGCCCCCTCATGACCTGGTCACCCGACCCGCCCCCTCATGACCTGGTCACCCGACCCGCCCCCTCATGACCTGGTCCCCCGACCCGCCCCCTCATGACCTGGTCACCCGACCCGCCCCCTCATGACCTGGTCACCCGACCCCCCCCTCATGACCTGGTCACCCGACCCCCCCTCATGACCTGGTCACCCGACCCCCCCCCTCATGACCTGGTCACCCGACCCGCCCCCTCATGACCTGGTCACCCGACCCGCCCCCCTCATGACCTGGTCACCCGACCCGCCCCCCTCATGACCTGGTCACCCGACCCGCCCCCTCATGACCTGGTCACCCGACCCGCCCCCTCATGACCTGGTCACCCGACCCGCCCCTCATGACCTTGTCACCCGACCCGCCCCCTCATGACCTGGTCACCCGACCCCCCCCCTCATGACCTGGTCACCCGACCCGCCCCCTCATGACCTGGTCACCCGACCCCCCCCTCATGACCTGGTCACCCGACCCGCCCCCCTCATGACCTGGTCACCGACCCGCCCCCTCATGACCTGGTCACCCGACCCGCCCCCTCATGACCTGGTCACCCGACCCGCCCCCTCATGACCTGGTCACCCGACCCGCCCCTCATGACCTGGTCACCCGACCCGCCCCCCTCATGACCTGGTCACCCGACCCGCCCCCTCATGACCTGGTCACCCGACCCGCCCCCCTCATGACCTGGTCACCCGACCGCCCCCCTCATGACCTGGTCACCCGACCGCCCCCCTCATGACCTGGTCACCCGACCAGCCCCCCTCATGACCTGGTCACCCGACCCGCCCCTCATGACCTGGTCACCCCGACCCGCCCCCCTCATGACCTGGTCACCCACCCCCCTCATGATCCTGGTCACCCGATCCCCCCCCATGACTGGTCACCCGACCGCCCCTCATGACCTGGTCACCGACCCGCCCCCTCATGACTTGGTACCCGACCGCCACCTCATGACCTGGTCACCCGACCCGCCCCCTATGCCTGGTCACACGACCCGCCCCCATGCCTGTCACGACCGCCCCTCATACTGTGTCACTCCACCCGCTGCTCATGTCTTGTGTCACTGCGTCTTCCCCCACCACTGTCATGTCTTGTGTCATGCAGTCACTCCTCCACCCAGCCTGTCACGTCTGTGTCATGCAGTCATTCCTCCACCCAGCTGTCAAGTCTGTCATGACTGTCCTCCACCCCCAGCTGTCATGTCTTGTGTCATAGTCACTCTACTGGCCACCCACCTGTCATGTCTTGTGTCATCAGTCATTCTCCACCCACCTGTCATGTCTTGTGTCATACAGTCATTCCTCCACCCAGCTGTCATGTCTTGTGTCATGCAGTCATTCCTCCACCCAGCTGTCATGTCTTGTGTCATGCAGTCTCTCCTCCGCCCAGCTGCCATGTCTTGTGTCATGCAGTCACTCTTCCACCCAGCTGTCATGTCTTGTGTCATGCAGTCCCTCTTCCACCCAGCTGTCATGTCTTGTGTCATACAGTCATTCCTCCACCCACCTGTCATGTCTTGTGTCATGCATTCCCTCCTCCACCCAGCTGTCATTCTTGTGTCATGCAGTCACTCTTCCACCCAGCTGTCATGTCTTGTGTCATGCAGTCTCTCCTCCAACCAGCTGCCATGTCTTGTGTCATGCAGTCTCTCCTCCACCCAGCTGTCATGTCATGTGTCATTCAGTCACTCTTCCACCCAGCTGTCATGTCCTGTGTCATGCAGTCATTCCTCCACCCAGCTGTCATGTCTTGTGTCATACAGTCATTCCTCCACCCACCTGTCATGTCTTGTGTCATGCAGTCATTCCTCCACCCAGCTGTCATGTCTTGTGTCATGCAGTCTCTCCTCCACCCAGCTGTCATGTCTTGTGTCATGCAGTCATTCCTCCACCCAGCTGTCATGTCTTGTGTCATGCAGTCATTCCTCCACCCAGCTGTCATGTCTTGTGTCATACAGTCATTCCTCCACCCAGCTGTCATGTTTTGTGTCATAGTGTCATTCTTCCACCCAGCTGTAATGTCTTGTGTCATGCAGTCATTCCTCCACCCAGCTGTCATGTCTTGTGTCATGTAGTCACTCTTCCACCCAGCTGTCATGTCTTGTGTCATGCAGTCACTCTTCCACCCAGCTGTCATGTCTTGTGTCATACAGTCATTCCTCCACCCAGCTGTCATGTCTTGTGTCATGCAGTCTCTCCTCCACCCAGCTGTCATGCCTGGTGTCATGCAGTCACTCTTCCACCCAGCTGTCATGTCTTGTGTCATGCAGTCACTCTTCCACCCAGCTGTCATGTCTTGTGTCATGCAGTCCCTCTTCCACCCAGCTGTCATGTCTTGTGTCATGCAGTCACTCTTCCACCCAGCTTTCATGTCTTGTGTCATGCTGTCATTCCTCCACCCAGCTGTCATGTCTTGTGTCATGCAGTCATTCCTCCACCCAGCTGTCATGTCTTGTGTCATGCAGTCACTCTTCCACCCAGCTGTCATGTCTTGTGTCATTCATTCACTCTTCCACCCAGCTGTCATGTCTTGTGTCATGCAGTCACTCTTCCACCCAGCTGTCATGTCTTGTGTCATGAAGTCTCTCCTCCACCCTGCTGTCATGTCTTGTGTCATGCAGTCACTCTTCCACCCAGCTGTCATGTCTTGTGTCATGTAGTCACTCTTCCACCCAGCTTTCATGTCTTGTGTCATGCAGTCATTCCTCCACCCAGCTGTCATGTCTTGTGTCATGTAGTCACTCTTCAAACCAGCTGTCATGTCTTGTGTCATGCAGTCATTCCTCCACCCAGCTGTCATGTCTTGTGTCATGTAGTCACTCTTCCACCCAGCTGTCATGTCTTGTGTCATGCAGTCATTCCTCCACCCAGCTGTCATGTCCTGTGTCATGCAGTCATTCCTCCACCCAGCTGTCATGTCTTGTGTCATGTAGTCACTCTTCCACCCAGCTGTCATGTCTTGTGTCATGCAGTCATTCCTCCACCCAGCTGTCATGTCTTGTGTCATGCAGTCATTCCTCCACCCAGCTGTCATGTCTTGTGTCATGCAGTCATTCCTCCACCCAGCTGTCATGTCTTGTGTCATGCAGTCACTCCTCCACCCAGCTGTCATGTCTTGTGTCATGCAGTCATTCCTCCACCCAGCTGTCATGTCTTGTGTCATGCAGTCATTCCTCCACCCAGCTGTCATGTCTTGTGTCATGCAGCCTCTCCTCCACCCAGTTGTCATGTCTTGTGTCATGCAGTCACTCCTCCACCCATCTGTCATTTCTTGTGTCAAGTAGTCACTCTTCCACCCACCTGTCACGTCTTGTTTCATGTAGTCACTCTTCCACCCAGCTGTCATGTCTTGTGTCATGCAGTCATTCCTCCACCCAGCTGTCATGTCTTGTGTCATGCAGTCATTCCTCCACCCAGCTGTCATGTCTTGTGTCATGTAGTCACTCTTCCACCCAGCTGTCATGTCTTGTGTCATGCAGTCATTCCTCCACCCAGCTGTCATGTCTTGTGTCATGTAGTCACTCTTCCACCCAGCTGTCATGTCTTGTGTCATGCAGTCATTCCTCCACCCAGCTGTCATGTCTTGTGTCATGTAGTCATTCCTCCACCCAGCTGTCATGTCTTGTGTCATGCAGTCACTCCTCCACCCAGCTGTCATGTCTTGTGTCATGCAGTCACTCTTCCACCCAGCTGTCATGTCTTGTGTCATGTAGTCATTCCTCCACCCAGCTGTCATGTCTTGTGTCATGCAGTCATTCCTCCACCCAGCTGTCATGTCTTGTGTCATGCAGTCATTCCTCCACCCAGCTGTCATGTCTTGTGTCATGCAGTCATTCCTCCACCCACCTGTCATGTCTTGTGTCATGCAGTCATTCCTCCACCCAGCTGTCATGTCTTCTGTCATACAGTCGTTCCTCCACCCACCTGTCATGTCTTGTGTCAGGCAGTCACTCTTCCACCCGCCTGTCATGCCTTGTGTCATGTAGTCACTCTTCCACCTAGCTCTCATGTCTTGTGTCATGCAGTCATTCCTCCACCAAGCTGTCATGTCTTGTGTCATGCAGTCATTCCTCCACCCAGCTGTCATGTCTTGTGTCATGTAGTCACTCTTCCACCCAGCTGTCATGTCTTGTGTCATGCAGTCATTCACCACCCAGATGTCATGTCTTGTCATACAGTCATTCCTCCACCCAGCTGTCATGTCTTGTGTCATGCAGTCATTCCTCCACCCAGCTGTCATGTCTTGTGTCATGTAGTCACTCTTCCACCCAGCTGTCATGTCTTGTGTCATGCAGTCATTCACCACCCAGCTGTCATGTCTTGTCATACAGTCATTCCTCCACCCAGCTGTCATGTCTTGTGTCATGCAGTCATTCCTCCACCCAGCTGTCATGTCTTGTGTCATACAGTCATTCCTCCACCCAGCTGTCATGTCTTGTGTCATGCAGTCATTCCTCCACCCAGCTGTCATGTCTTGTGTCATGTAGTCATTCCTCCACCCAGCTGTCATGTCTTGTGTCATACAGTCATTCCTCCACCCAGCTGTCATGTCTTGTGTCATGTAGTCACTCTTCCACCCAGCTGTCATGTCTTGTGTCAAGCAGGGAGTGCTCATCCTCTTCGAAGACTCAGATTACAGTGTCTAAATGTGTGTGGATGTAGCCGAGATGAGAAAAAAGGAGAGATAGGTCGTATGTTTGAGGAAAGGAACCTGGATGTTTTGGCTCTGAGTGAAACGAAGCTCAAGGGTAAAGGGGAAGAGTGGTTTGGGAATGTCTTGTGAGTAAAGTCAGGGGTTAGTGAGAGGACAAGAGCAAGGGAAGGAGTAGCACTACTCCTTAAGCAGGAGTGGTGGGAGTATGTGATAGAGTGTAAGAAAGTAAACTCTCGATTGATATGGGTAAACTGAAAGTGGATGGAGAGAGATGGGTGATTATTGGTGCATATGCACCTGGGCATGAGAAGAAAGATCATGAGAGGCAAGTGTTTTGGGAGCAGCTGAGTGAGTGTGTTAGTAGTTTTGATGCACAAGACCGGGTTATGGTGATGGGTGATTTGAATGCAAAGGTGAGTAATGTGGCAGTTGAGGGAATAATTGGTGTACATGGGGTGTTCAGTGTTGTAAATGGAAATGGTGAAGAGCTTGTAGATTTATGTGCTGAAAAAGGACTGGTGATTGGGAATACCTGGTTTAAAAAGCGAGATATACATAAGTATACGTATGTAAGTAGGAGAGATGGCCAGAGAGCGTTATTGGATTACGTGTTAATTGATAGGCGCGAGAAAGAGAGACTTTTGGATGTTAATGTGCTGAGAGGTGCAACTGGAGGGATGTCTGATCATTATCTTGTGGAGGCTAAGGTGAAGATTTGTATGGGTTTTCAGAAAAGAAGAGAGAATGTTGGCATGAAGCGAGTGGTGAGAGTAAGTGAGGTTGGGAAGGAGACTTGTGTGAGGAAGTACCGGGAGAGACTGAGTACAGAATGGAAAAAGGTGAGAACAATGGAAGTAAGGGGAGTGGGGGAGGAATGGGATGTATTCAGGGAAGCAGTGATGGCTTGCGCAAAAGATGCTTGTGGCATGAGAAGCGTGGGAGGTGGGCAGATTAGAAAGGGTAGTGAGTGGTGGGATGAAGAAGTAAGATTATTAGTGAAAGAGAAGAGAGAGGCATTTGGACGATTTTTGCAGGGAAATAATGCAAATGACTGGGAGATGTATAAAAGAAAGAGGCAGGAGGTCAAGAGAAAGGTGCAAGAGGTGAAAAAGAGGGCAAATGAGAGTTGGGGTGACAGAGTATCATTAAATTTTAGGGAGAATAGAAAGATGTTTTGGAAGGAGGTAAATAAAGTGCGAAAGACAAGGGAACAAATGGGAACTTTAGTGAAGGGGGCTAATGGGAAGGTGATAACAAGTAGTGGTGATGTGAGAAGGAGATGGAGTGAGTATTTTGAAGGTTTGTTGAATGTGTTTGATGATAGAGTGGCAGATATAGGGTGTTTTGGTCGAGGTGGTGTGCAAAGTGAGAGGGTTAGGGAGAATGGTTTGGTTAAGAGAGAAGTAGTGAAAGATTTGCGGAAGATGAAATCCCGCAAGGCGGCGGGTTTGGATGGTATTGCACTTGAATGATTAAGAAAGAGGGTGACTGTATTGTTGACTGGTTGGTAAGGATATTCATTGTATGTATGACTCATGGTGAGGTGCCTGAGGATTGGCGGAATGCGTGCATAGTACCATTGTACAAAGGCAAAGGGGATAAGAGTGAGTGCTCAAATTACAGAGGTATAAGTTTGTTGAGTATTCCTGGTAAATTATATGGGAGGGTATTGATTGAGAGGGTGAAGGCATGTACAGAGCATCAGATTGGGGAAGAGCAGTGTGGTTTCAGAAGTAGTAGAGGATGTGTGGATCAGGTGTTTGCTTTGAAGAATGTATGTGAGAAATACTTAGAAAAACAAATGGATTTGTATGTAGCATTTATGGATCTGGAGAAGGCATATGATAGAGTTGATAGAGATGCTCTGTGGAAGGTATTAAGAATATATGGTGTGGGAGGAAAGTTGTTAGAAGCAGTGAAAAGTTTTTATCGAGGATGTAAGGCATGTGTACGTGTAGGAAGAGACGAAAGTGATTGGTTCTCAGTGAATGTAGGTTTGCGGCAGGGGTGTGTGATGTCTCCATGGTTGTTTAATTTGTTTATGGATGGGGTTGTTAGGGAGGGGAATGCAAGAGTTTTGGAAAGAGGGGCAAGTATACAGTCTGTTGGGGATGAGAGAGCTTGGGAAGTGAGTCAGTTGTTGTTCGCTGATGATACAGCGCTGGTGGCTGATTCATGTGAGAAACTGCAGAAGCTGGTGACTGAGTTTGGAAAAGTGTGTGGAAGAAGAAAGTTAAGAGTAAATGTGAATAAGAGCAAGGTTATTAGGTACAGTAGGGTTGAGGGTCAAGTCAATTGGGAGGTGAGTTTGAATGGAGAAAAACTGGAGGAAGTAAAGTGTTTTAGATATCTGGGAGTGGATCTGGCAGCGGATGGAACCATGGAAGCGGAAGTGGATCATAGGGTGGGGGTCCTCCCCTGTGGCAGCACGGTACCTGGTCCTCCCCTGTGGCAGCACGGTACCTGGTCCTCCCCTGTGGCAGCACGGTACCTGGTCCTCCCCTGTGGCAGCACGGTACCTGGTCCTCCCCTGTGGTAGCACGGTACCTGGTCCTCCCCTGTGGCAGCACGGTACCTTGGTCCTCCCCTGTGGTAGCACGGTACTGGCCCTCCCCTGTGGCAGCACGGTACCTGGTCCTCCCCTGTGGCAGCACGGTACCTGGGCCCTCCCCTGTGGTAGCACGGTACCTGGTCCTCCCCTGTGGCAGCACGGTACCTGGTCCTCCCCTGTGGTAGCACGGTACCTGGTCCTCCCCTGTGGCAGCACGGTACTTGGTCCTCCCCTGTGGCAGCACGGTACCTGGCCCTCCCCTGTGGCAGCACGGTACCTGGTCCTCCCCTGTGGCAGCACGGTACCTGGCCCTCCCCTGTGGCAGCACGGTACTTGGTCCTCCCCTGTGGTAGCACGGTACCTGGCCCTCCCCTGTGGTAGCACGGTACCTGGTCCTCCCCTGTGGCAGCACGGTACTTGGTCCTCCCCTGTGGTAGCACGGTACCTGGTCCTCCCCTGTGGCAGCACGGTACTTGGTCCTCCCCTGTGGTAGCACGGTACCTGGCCCTCCCCTGTGGTAGCACGGTACAACACTACCTGGCTGGCTGTACCTGGTCATCAGCCACCTTGTCATCTCACTCAGGTTCCTCTCCTTCATGCAGATGGTGGCTGGAGTTCCAGTTTTCCAGCGATGTTGCTCCTCTTGGCATGTCAACGTTGGCTGGCGTTCCAGAGATGTACTTACGTGCGTCCAGTGGTACATTGTCCCCAGCCTGGACCATCCAAGGGAACTCTTCCAGCAACACATCTTCCAGCAACACATCTTCCAGCCACACATCTTCCAGCAACTCATCTTCCAGCCACATATCTTCCAGCAACTCATCTTCCAGCAACACATCTTCCAGCAACACATCTTCCAGCCACACATCTTCCAGCAACTCATCTTCCAGCAACAGATCTTCCAGCAACACACCTTACAGCAACACACCTTCCAGCCACACATCTTCTAGCCACACATCTTCCAGCAACACATCTTCCAGCAACACATCTTCCAGCAACACATCTTCCAGCAACACATCTTCCAGCCACACATCTTCCAGCAACTCATCTTCCAGCAACACACCTTACAGCAACACACCTTCCAGCCACACATCTTCCAGCCACACATCTTCCAGCCACACATCTTCCAGCCACACATCTTCCAGCAACACATCTTCCAGCAACACATCTTCCAGCAACACATCTTCCAGCCACACATCTTCCAGCAACACATCTTCCAGCAACACATCTTCCAGCCACACATCTTCCAGCCACACATCTTCCAGCAACACATCTTCCAGCCACACATCTTCCAGCCACACATCTTCCAGCAACACATCTTCCAGCAACACATCTTCCAGCCACACATCTTCCAGCAACACATCTTCCAGCCACACATCTTCCAACATCTTCCAGCCACACATCTTCCAGCAACACATCTTCCAGCAACACATCTTCCAGCCACACATCTTCCAGCAACACATCTTCCAGCACACATCTTCCAGCCACACATCTTCCAGCCACACATCTTCCAGCAACACATCTTCCAGCCACACATCTTCCAGCAACACATCTTCCAGCAACACATCTTCCAGCCACACATCTTCCAGCCACACATCTTCCAGCAACACATCTTCCAGCAACACATCTTCCAGCAACACATCTTCCAGCACTATCTTCCAGCAACAATCTTCCAGCACACATCTTCCAGCAACACATCTTCCAGCAACACATCTTCCAGCAACACATCTTCCAGCAACACATCTTCCAGCCACACATCTTCCAGCAACACATCTTCCAGCCACACATCTTTCAGCAACACATCTTCCAGCAACACATCTTCCAGCAACACATCTTCCAGCCACACATCTTCCAGCAACACATCTTCCAGCCACACATCTTCCAGCACACATCTTCCAGCAACACATCTTCCAGCAACACATCTTCCAGCAACACATCTTCCAGCAACACATCTTCCAGCCACACATCTCCAGCACACATCTTCCAGCCACACATCTTCCAGCACACATCTTCCAGCAACACATCTTCCAGCACACATCTTCCAGCAACACATCTTCCAGCAACACATCTTCCAGCCACACATCTTCCCACACATTCCAGCCACACATCTTCCAGCACACATCTTCCAGCAACACATCTTCCAGCAACACATCTTCCAGCAACACATCTTCCAGCCACACATCTTCCAGCAACACATCTTCCAGCCACATATCTTCCAGCAACACATCTTCCAGCCACACATCTTCCAGCCACACATCTTCCAGCAACACATCTTCCAGCACACATCTTCCAGCAACACATCTTCCAGCAACACATCTTCCAGCCACACATCTTCCAGCAACACATCTTCCAGCAACACATCTTCAGCCACACATCTTCCAGCACAACATCTTCCAGCCACACATCTTCCAGCAACACATCTTCCAGCACACATCTTCCAGCCACACATCTTCCAGCAACACATCTTCCAGCCACACTATTCCAGCAACACATCTTCCAGCACACACTTCACACACTCTCCAGCCACACATCTTCCAAGCACTACCACATCTTCCAGCCACACATCTTCCAGCAACACATCTTCCAGCAACACATCTTCCAGCCACACATCTTCAGCAACACATCTTCCAGCACACATCTTCCAGCAACACCATACTTCCAGCAACAACATCTTCCAGCCACACATCTTCCAGCCACACATCTTCCAGCCACACATTTTCCAGCAACACATCTTCCAGCCACACATCTTCCAGCAACACATCTTCCAGCCACACATCTTCCAGCAACACATCTTCCAGCCACACATCTTCCAGCAACACATCTTCCAGCAACACATCTTCCAGCACACATCTTCCGGCCACACATCTTCCACCCACACATCTTCCAGCCACACATCTTCCAGCAACACATCTTCCAGCCACACATCTTCCAGCACACATCTTCCAGCCACACATCTTCCAGCCACACATCTTCCAGCAACACATCTTCCAGCAACACATCTTCCAGCCACACATCTTCCAGCCCCACTACCCTCTTCCAGCCACACATCTTCCAGCAACACATCTTCCAGCAACACATCTTCAGCAACACATCTTCCAGCAACACATCTTCCAGCACACATCTTCCAGCAACACATCTTCCAGCCACACATCTTCCAGCAACACATCTTCCAGCCACACATCTTCCAGCCACACATCTTCCAGCCACACATCTTCCAGCCACACATCTTCCAGCCACAATCTTCCAGCCACAATCTTCCAGCCACACATCTTCCAGCACACATCTTCCAGCCACACATCTTCCAGCCACATCTTCCAGCCAACATCTTCCAGCCCACATCTTCAGCAACATCTTCCGCCCCACTCGCACAATCTTCCAGCACAATCTTCAGCAACACATCTTCCAGCAACAATCTTCCAGCCACACATCTTCCAGCCACACATCTTCCAGCACACATCTTCCAGCAACACATCTTCCAGCCACACATCTTCCAGCACACATCTTCAGCCACACATCTTCCACCCACACATCTTCCACCACACATCTTCCAGCAACACATCTTCCAGCCACACATTTCCAGCACACATCTTCCAGCCACACATCTTCCAGCCACACATCTTCCAGCAACACATCTTCCAGCAACACATCTTCCAGCACACATCTCCAGCCAACATCTTCCAGCCACACATCTTCCAGCACACATCTCCAGCCACACATCTTCCAGCACACATCTTCCAGCACACATCTTCCAGCAACACATCTTCCAGCACAACATCTTCAGCAACACATCTTCCAGCCACAATTTCCAGCAACACATCTTCCAGCCACACATCTTCCAGCCACACATCTTCCAGCCACACATCTTCCAGCACACATCTTCCAGCACACATCTTCCAGCCACACATCTTCCAGCCACACATCTTCCAGCAACACATCTTCCAGCCCACCACATCTTCCAGCCACACATCTTCCAGCACACACATCTTCCAGCCACACATCTTCCAGCACACATCTTCCAGCCACACATCTTCCAGCAACACATCTTCCAGCACACATCTTCCAGCACACATCTTCCAGCCACACATCAGCCAATCTTCCAGCACACACATCTTCCAGCACACATCTTCCAGCACACATCTTCCAGCCACACATCTTCCAGCCACACATCTTCCAGCAAACATCTTCCAGCCACACATCTTCCAGCACACATCTTCCAGCCACACATCTTCCAGCACACATCTTCCAGCACACATCTTCCAGCAACATCTTCCAGCACACATCTTCCAGCCACACATCTTCCAGCCACACATCTTCCAGCCACACATCTTCCAGCCACACATCTTCCAGCCACACATCTTCCAGCCACACATCTTCCAGCCACACATCTTCCAGCAACACATCTTCAGCCCAAAACTTCCAGCCAAACACATCTTCCAGCACACATCTTCCAGCCACACATCTTCCAGCCACACATCTTCCAGCCACACATCTTCCAGCCACACATCTTCACATGCCACACATCTTCCAGCAAAACATCTTCCAGCCACACATCTTCCAGCAACACATCTTCCAGCAACACATCTTCCAGCACACATCTTCCAGCCACACATCTTCAGCCACATCTTCCAGCCACACATCTTCCAGCACACATCTTCCAGCCACACATCTTCCAGCCACACATCTTCCAGCCACACATCTTCCAGCAACACATCTTCCAGCCACAATCTTCCAGCCACAATCTTCCAGCAACACATCTTCCAGCACACATTCTTCAGCCACACATCTTCCAGCCACACATCTTCCGCAGACACATCTTCCAGCCACACATCTTCAGCCACATCTTCCAGCACACATCTTCCAGCCACACATCTTCCAGCCACACATCTTCCAGCAACACATCTTCCAGCCACTCATCTTCCAGCACCATCTTCCAGCCACACATCTTCAGCCACACATCTTCCAGCCACACATCTTCAGCCATCTTCAGCCACACATCTTCCAGCCACACATCTTCCCGCCACCATCTTCCAGCACAATCTTCAGCCACATCTTCCAGCACACATCTTCCAGCCACACATCTTCCAGCCACACATCTTCAGCCACCAGACATCTTCCAGCCCACCACACATCTTCCAGCAACACACATCTTCCAGCACAATCTTAGCCACATCCACCCCTTAGCCACATATCTTCCAGCCACACAGCTTCCAGCACACTCTTCAGCCACACATCTTCAGCACACATCTTCCAGCCACACATCTTCCAGCACAATCTTCAGCCACTCTTCCAGCACACTATTTCCAGCACACATCTTCCAGCAACTAGCATCTTCCAGCACACATCTTCCCCTAGCCAACATCTTCCAGCCACATATGCTCTCAGCACACTTCAGCCACAATCTTCATTGCCCCTCTGTCAGCCAGCAGCTCATTGCCCCCTCATCGCCACCAAGCATTCATTCCCACTCATAGCACAGCATCTCATGCCACCACTTCTTCCAGCCACATGCCAGCACATCTTACCAGCAGTGCTCATGCCCCCTCATGCCACCAGCATGCTCATGCCACCTCATAGCAACAGCAGTGCTCATTGCCCCCTCATTCCACCACAATGCTCATTGCCCCCTCAAGCAACCACAGTGCTCATTGCCCCTCATAGCAACCACAGTGCTCCAGCCCCTCATAGCTACCAGCAGTGCTCATTGCCCCCTCATAGCCACCAGCAGTGCTCATGGCCCCCTCATGGCCACCAGCAGTGCTCATTGCCCCCTCATAGCCACCAGCAGTGCTCATTGCCCCCTCATAGCTACCAGCAGTGCTCATTGCCCCCTCATGGCCACCAGCAGTGCTCATGCCCCCTCATGGCCTACCAGCAGTGCTCATGGCCCCCTCATGGCCACCAGCAGTGCTCATGGCTCCGTCATGGCCACCAGCAGTGCTCATGGCCCCCTCATGGCCACCAGCAGTGCTCATGGCCCCCTCATGGCCACCAGCAGTGCTCATGGCTCCGTCATGGCCACCAGCAGTGCTCATGGCCCCGTCATGGCCACCAGCAGTGCTCATGGCTCCCTCATGGCCACCAGCAGTGCTCATGGCTCCGTCATGGCCACCAGCAGTGCTCATGGCCCCCTCATGGCCACCAGCAGTGCTCATTGCCCCCTCATGGCCACCAGCAGTGCTCATGGCCCCTCATGGCCACCAGCAGTGCTCATGGCCCCCTCATGGCCACCAGCAGTGCTCATGGCCCCGTCATGGCCACCAGCAGTGCTCATTGCCCCGTCATGGCCACCAGCAGTGCTCATGGCCCCCTCATGGCCACCAGCAGTGTTCATGGCCCCCTCATGGCCACCAGCAGTGCTCATGGCCCCCTCATGGCCATCAGCAGTGCTCATGGCTCCGTCATGGCCACCAGCAGTGCTCATGGCCCTCCTCATGGCCACCAGCAGTGCTCATGGCTCCCTCATGGCCACCAGCAGTGCTCATGGCTCCGTCATGGCCACCAGCAGTGCTCATGGCCCCCGTCATGGCCACCAGCAGTGCTCATGGACCCCCTTATGGCCACCAGCAGTGCTCATGGCTTCATCATGGCCACCAGCAGTGCGCATGGCCCCCTCATGGCCATCAGCAGTGCTCATGCCCCGTCATGGCCACCAGCAGTGCTAATGGCCCCCTCATGGCCACCAGCAGTGCTCATGGCCCCCCTCATGGCTACCAGCAGTGCTCATGGCCCCTCATGGCCACCAGCAGTGCCCATGGCTCCGTCATGGCCACCAGCAGTGCTCATGGTCCCCTCATGGCCACCAGCAGTGCTCATGGCCCATCTCATAGCCACCAGCAGTGCTAATGGCTTCGTCATGGCCACCAGCAGTGTTCATGGCTCCGTCATGGCCACCAGCAGTGCTCATGGCCCCCCTCATGGCCACCAGCAGTGCTCATGGCTCCATCATGGCCGCCAGCAGTGCTCATGGCCCCCCTCATGGCCACCAGCAGTGCTCATGGCTCCGTCATAGCCAACAGCAGTGCTCATGGCCCCGTCGTAGCCACCAGCAGTGCTCAAGGCTCCATCATGGCCACCAGCAGTGCTCATGGCTCCATCATGGCCTCCAGCAATGCTCATGGCCCCCCTCATGGCCACCAGCAGTGCTCATGGCTCCGTCATGGCCACCAGCAGTGCTCATGGCCCCCTCATGGCCACCAGCAGTGCTCATGGCTCCATCATGGCCACCAGCAGTGCTCATGGCTCCGTCATGGCCACCAGCAGTGCTCATGGCCCCCTTCATGACCACCAGCAGTGCTCATGGCTCCCTCATGGCCACCAGCAGTGCTCATGGCCCCGTCATGGCCACCAGCAGTGCTCATAGCCACGTCATGGCCACCAGCAGTGCTCAAGGCCTCGATCCTGGCCACCAGCAGTGCTCATGGCTCCGTCATTGCCACAAGCAGTGCTCATGCTCCGTCATGGCCACCAGCAGTGCTCATGGCTCCGTACATGGCCACCAGCAGTGCTCATGGCTCCGTCATGGCCACCCAGCAGTGTCATGGCTCCGTCATGGCCACAGCAGTGCTCATGGCTCCGTCATGGCCACCAGCAGTGCTCATGGCTCCGTCATGGCCACCAGCAGTAGCTCATGGCTCCGTCATGGCCACCAGGCAGTGCTCATGGCTCCATTCATGGCCACCAGCAGTGCTCATGGCTCCGTCATGGCCTCCAACAGTGCTCATGGCTCCGTCATGGCCACCAGCAGTGCTCATGGCCCCCTCATGGCCACCAGCAGTGCTCATGGCTCCATCATGGCCACCAGCAATGCCCATGGCCCCCTCATGGCCACCAGCAGTGCTCATGGCTCCGTCATGGCCACCAGCAGTGCTCATGGCCCTCCCTCATGGCCACCAGCAGTGCTCATGGTCCCCCTCATAGCCACTAGCAGTGCTCATGGCTCCGTCATGGCCACCAGCAGTGCTCATGGCTCCGTCATGGCCACCAGCAGTGCTCGTGGCTCCATCATGGCCACCAGCAGTGCTCATGGCTCCGTCATGGCCACCAGCAGTGCTCATGGCTCCATCATGGCCACCAGCAGTGCTCATGGCTCCGTCATGGCCACCAGCAGTGCTCATGGCTACCAGCAGTGCTCATGGCCCCCTCATGGCTACCAGCAGTGCTCATTGCCCCCTCATAGCTACCAGCAGTGCTCATGGCCCCCTCATGGCCACCAGCGGTGCTCATGGCCCCCTCATGGCCACCAACAGTGCTCATTGCCCCCTCATAGCTACTAGCAGTGCTCATTGCCCCCTCATGGCCACCAGCAGTGCTCATAAGCCCCCTCATGGCCACCAGCAGTGTTCATGGCCCCCTCATGGCCACCAGCAGTGCTCATGGCTCCGTCATGGCCACCAGCAGTGCTCATGGCACGTCATGGCACCAGCAGTGCTCATGGCTCCTCATGGCCACCAGCAGTGCTCATGGCCCCGTCCTGGCCTACCGCAGTGCTCATGGCCTCCGATCATGACCTCCAGCAGTGCTCATGGCCCCGTCATGGCCCCAGCAGTGCTCATAGGCTCTCATGGCCACCAGCAGTAGCTCATGGCCACTCATGGCCTACCAGCAGTGCTCAAGGCTCCTCATGGCCACCAGCAGTGCCATGGCTCCGTCATTGGCCACCAGCAGTGCACATTGGCTCCCTCATGGCCACCCAGCAGTGCTCACTGGCACTATCCATGCCACCAGCAGTGCTCATGGCTTCGTCATGGCCACCAGCAGTGCTTCAAGGCTCCCGTCATGGCCACCAGCAGTGCTCATGGCACCTCATGCACCAGCAGTGCTCATGGTCCGTCATGGCCAGCCAGCAGTGCTCTGGCTCTTCATGGCCACCAGCAGTGCTCATGGCTCCGTCACTGGCCACCAGCAGTGCTCATGGCCCCGTCATGCCACCAGCAGTGCTCATGGCTTCATCATGGCCACCAGCAGTGCTCATGGCTCCCATCATGGCCACCAGCAGTGCTCAAGGCCCCGTCATGGCCACCAGCAGTGCTCATGGCCCCGTCATGGCCACCAGCAGTGCTCATGGCCCCCTCATGGCCACCAGCAGTGCTCATGGCCACCTCATGGCCACCAGCAGTGCTCATGGCTCCGTCATGGCCACCAGCAGTGCTCATGGCTCCCGTCATGGCCACCAGCAGTGCTCATGGCTCCATCATGGCCACCAGCAGTGCTCATGGCTCCGTCATGGCCACCAGCAGTGCTCATGGCTCCGTCATGGCCACCAGCAGTGCTCATGGCCCCCTCATGGCCACCAGCAGTGCTCATGGCTCCATCATGGCCACCAGCAGTGCTCATGGCTCCGTCATGGCCACCAGCAGTGCTCATGGCTCCGTCATGGCCACCAGCAGTGCTCATGGCTCCGTCATGGCCACCAGCAGTGCTCATGGCTCCATCATGGCCACCAGCAGTGCTCATGGCTCCGTCATGGCCACCAGCAGTGCTCATGGCTCCATTCATGGCCACCAGCAGTGCTCATGGCTCCGTCATGGCCACCAGCAGTGCTCATGGCCCCCCTCATGGCCACCAGCAGTGCTCATGGCTCCGTCATGGCCACCAGCAGTGCTCATGGCTCCGTCATGGCCACCAGCAGTGCTCATGGCTCCCGTCATGGCCACCAGCAGTGCTCATGGCTCCTCATGGCCACCAGCAGTGCTCATGGCCCCCGTCATGGCCACCAGCAGTGCTCATGGCTCCGTCATGGCCACCAGCAGTGCTCATGGCTCCCGTCATGGCCACCAGCAGTGCTCATGGCTCCGTCATGGCCACCAGCAGTGCTCATGGCTCCGTCATGGCCACCAGCAGTGCTCATGGCCCCCCTCATGGCCACCAGCAGTGCTCATGGCTCCGTCATGGCCACCAGCAGTGCTCATGGCCCCCTTCATGGCCACCAGCAGTGCTCATGGCTCCGTCATGGCCACCAGCAGTGCTCATGGCTCCGTCATGGCCACCAGCAGTGCTCATGGCTCCATCATGGCCACCAGCAGTGCTCATGGCTCCGTCATGGCCACCAGCAGTGCTCATGGCTCCGTCATGGCCACCAGCAGTGCTCATGGCTCCGTCATGGCCACCAGCAGTGCTCATGGCTCCGTCATGGCCACCAGCAGTGCTCATGGCTCCGTCATGGCCACCAGCAGTGCTCATGGCTCCGTCATGGCCACCAGCAGTGCTCATGGCTCCGTCATGGCCACCAGCAGTGCTCATGGCTCCATCATGGCCACCAGCAGTGCTCATGGCTCCGTCATGGCCACCAGCAGTGCTCATGGCTCCGTCATGGCCACCAGCAGTGCTCATGGCTCCTTCATGGCCACCAGCAGTGCTCATGGCCCCCCTCATGGCCACCAGCGTGCTCATGGCTCCATCATGGCCACCAGCAGTGCTCATGGCTCCGTCATGGCCACCAGCAGTGCTCATGGCTCCGTCATGGCCACCAGCAGTGCTCATGGCTCCGTCATGGCCACCAGCAGTGCTCATGGCCCCGTCATGGCCACCAGCAGTGCTCATGGCTCCTTCATGGCCACCAGCAGTGCTCATGGCTCCGTCATGGCCACCAGCAGTGCTCATGGCTCCGTCATGGCCACCAGCAGTGCTCATGGCTCCGTCATGGCCACCAGCAGTGCTCATGGCTCCCTTCATGGCCACCAGCAGTGCTCATGGCCCCGTCATTGCCACCAGCAGTGCTCAGGGCTCCGTCATGGCTACCAGCAGTGCTCATGGCTCCATCATGGCCACCAGCAGTGCTCATGGCTCCGTCATGGCCACCAGCAGTGCTCATGGCTCCGTCATGGCCACCAGCAGTGCTCATGGCCCCCCTCATGGCCACCAGCAGTGCTCATGGCTCCGTCATGGCCACCAGCAGTGCTCATGGCTCCGTCATGGCCACCAGCAGTGCTCATGGCTCTGTCATGGCCACCAGCAGTGCTCATGGCTCCGTCATGGCCACCAGCAGTGCTCATGGCCCCCCTCATGGCCACCAGCAGTGCTCATGGCTCCGTCATGGCCACCAGCAGTGCTCATGGCCCTCTTCATGGCCACCAGCAGTGCCCCCCATATGGGCATAGCCTCGGGGGCAGTGGCTCAGATCAGGTTAAGTGGCAACGCTTTCTTACTTTGTCTCATGCCATTTCCCCCGTGATATGAGGGTAGTGGTAAGGTTTAGTGGTTCAGGTAACTCCACAGGTGGTGAGGTATGAGGGTAGTGGTAAGGTTCAGTGGTTCAGGTAACTCCACAGTTGGCGATATATGAGGGTAGTGGTAAGGTTCAGTGGTTCAGGTAACTCCACAGGTGGCGATATATGATGGTAGTGGTATGGTTCAGTGGTTCAGGTAACTCCACAGGTGGCGATATATGAGGGTAGTGGTAAGGTTCAGTGGTTCAGCTAACTCCACAGGTGGTGAAATATGAGGGTAGTGGTAAGGTTCAGTGGTTCAGCTAACTCCACAGGTGGCGATATATGAGGGTAGTGGTAAGGTTCAGTGGTTCAGCTAACTCCACAGGTGGTGATATATGAGGGTAGTGGTAAGGTTCAGTGGTTCAGCTAACTCCACAGGTGGCGATATATGAGGGTAGTGGTAAGGTTCAGTGGTTCAGCTAACTCCACAGGTGGCGATATATGAGGGTAGTGGTAAGGTTCAGTGGTTCAGCTAACTCCACAGATGGTGATATATGAGGGTAGTGGTAAGGTTCATTGGTTCAGCTAACTCCTCAGGTGGTAAAATATGAGGGTAGTGGTAAGGTTCAGTGGTTCAGCTAACTCCACAGGTGGCGATATATGGGGTAGTGGTAGGTTCAGTAGTTCAGCTAACTCCACAGGTGGTGATATATGAGGGTAGTGGTAAGGTTCAGTGGTTCAGCTAACTCCTCAGTTGGTAAAATATGAGGGTAGTGGTAAGGTTCAGTGGTTCAGCTAACTCCACAGGTGGCGATATATGAGGGTAGTGGTAAGGTTCAGTGGTTCAGCTAACTCTACAGGTGGTGATATATGAGGGTAGTGGTAAGGTTCAGTGGTTCAGCTAACTCCTCAGGTGGTGAAATATGAGGGTAGTGGTAAGGTTCAGTGGTTCAGGTAACTCCACAGGTGGTGAAATATGAGGGTAGTGGTAAGTTTCAGTGGTTCAGCTAACTCCACAGGTGGCGATATATGAGGGTAGTGGTAAGGTTCAGTGGTTCAGCTAACTCCACAGATGGTGATATATGAGGGTAGTGGTAAGGTTCATTGGTTCAGCTAACTCCTCAGGTGGTGAAATATGAGGGTAGTGGTAAGGTTCAGTGGTTCAGCTAACTCCACAGGTGGCGATATATGAGGGTAGTGGTAAGGTTCAGTAGTTCAGCTAACTCCACAGGTGGTGATATATGAGGGTAGTGGTAAGGTTCAGTGGTTCAGCTAACTCCTCAGGTGGTGAAATATGAGGGTAGTGGTAAGGTTCAGTGGTTCAGCTAACTCCACAGGTGGCGATATATGAGGGTAGTGGTTAGGTTCAGTGGTTCAGCTAACTCCACAGGTGGTGATATATGAGGGTAGTGGTAAGGTTCAGTGGTTCAGCTAACTCCTCAGGTAGTGATATATGAGGGTAGTGGTAAGGTTCAGTGGTTCAGCTAACTCCTCAGGTGGTGAAATATGAGGGTAGTGGTAAGGTTCAGTGGTTCAGCTAACTCCACAGGTGGTGAAATATGAGGGTAGTGGTAAGGTTCAGTGGTTCAGCTAACTCCACAGGTGGCGATATACGAGGGTAGTGGTAAGGTTCAGTGGTTCAGGTAACTCCACAGGTGGTGATATATGAGGGTAGTGGTAAGGTTCAGTGGTTCAGGTAACTCCACAGGTGGTGAAATATGAGGATAGTGGTAAGATTCAGTGGTTCAGGTAACTCCACAGGTGGCGATATATGAGGGTAGTGGTAAGGTTCAGTGGTTCAGCTAACCTCCACAGGTGGCGATATATAGGATAGTGGAAAGGTTCAGTGGTTTTCAGGTAACTCCACATTGGTAAATATGAAGGTATGGTAAGTTCAGTGTTCAGCTAACTCCTCAGGTGGTGACATATGAAGGTAAGTGTAAGTTCGGGTACAGCTAACTCCTCAGGTGGTGAAATATGAGGGTAGTGGTAAGGTTCAGTGGTTCATCAAGCTAACTCCACAGTGGGAAATATGAGGGTAAGTGGTAAGGTCATAGTTTCAGCTAACTCCTCAGGTGGTGAAATATGAGGTATGGTAAGGTGTCAGTGGTCCCCGGCAGGTGGTGGCAGGAAACACATTACTTCACTCCTCAGGCGGACGTCTTCCACAGCTGGCTCGTGACCTGACTGGACGAGCT